>NC_057801.1:111254217-111472522 GCF_018294505.1 Triticum aestivum | reverse complement strand
GACACGGCGGCACGGCGTGGGGTTGACGGAGGGCGTGGCTACGGCGAGGGGGTGGCGGCGATGGCGTCGGCCATGGCGGGGGAGCGCGAGAGAGAGGAGTTGGGGGAGAATGGAGGTGTCCTGGGGGTTCACGGCTCGGCGTGGAGTTCATCCATCCAGCCACGAGGCGAGGAGGTGAAGCAGGGCGACGGCCAGCTGCGTGGCGCATGCTGCGGCCGCCGTCGGGCACCTGCCTGCCTGCCTGGCCGGCAAGCAGCTCGCTGGCGCGGCGCTGGGCTGGGCCGGCAGGTGGGCCGGGTGCTGGGCGCCAGGTAAGTTTTTGTTATTTCTCCTGTTTTCTGTTTTTTTAATTCCTCTGCAACTTTGTTGAATTATTAAAAATACTTAGGCAACTCCTAAAATCACCAAACTACTCCTGGTCCATAGTTGGATTATTTCCAACATGAAACATTTTAGTTTGGAGATATTTGAGCATTTGAATTATTTTATATAATTTTAAATGCCCAAATTCAATATCTATGATTTAATTCAAAGACCCTAAGATGACCTAGGAAAATGTGCACCACTTCTGGCAGAGGTTCAGAACCAAGACAAAAATGATGGGCATTTTAGAAGGGCATTTCAGGTTCATTGAAAAAGTTTTTAGTAAACCCTAGTTGGTTCCAGAGGGGGCTGGGGGTTCTGTCATCCCCATTTCAGGTTTCTGATGAAAGAATAGACATGATGCAACACTCTAATGCATGAACTAGCTAGGGTGTGACAACTCACCCCCACTCAAAAGAATCTCGTCCCGAGATTTGGGTTCCTCCGGAAGAAGGTGGGATACTCGAGTCGAAGACGATCCTCCCTTTCCCAAGTTGCTTCATCCTCAGAATGGTGTGACCATTGAACTTTGAGAAACTTGATATTATGACGTCGAGTGGTACACTCGGCCTGATCGAGGATACGGATGGGGTACTCTCGATACGTGAGATTATCTTGGAGATCAAGCGTTTCGTGGTCGACTCCACGGATAGGATCCGAGAAGCAACACCTGAGTTGAGAAACGTGGAAAACATCGTGGACTCTGGAGAGATGCGGAGGTAGTTCCAACTGGTAGGCAACTTCTCCTCATTTAGCGAGAATACGAAAAGGTCCAATGTAACGGGGAGCCAATTTGCCTTTGATACCGAAACGATGGGTTCCCTTCAGAGGAGTAACCCAAAGGTAAGCCTTCTCGTCAACCTCGAAAGTCATAGCCTTATGTTTTCGGTCATATTGACTCTTTTGACGAGACTGGGCTGTTTTCAACTTTTCACGAACGATGCGAACTTGCTCTTCTGCTTCCTGGATCATATCCGGGCCAAAGAATTGTCTTTCCCCGGTTTCTGACCAATTAAGGGGTGTTCGACACCGTCGTCCATAGAGAACTTCAAAAGGGGCTTTACCCAAGCTAGATTGATAGCTGTTGTTGTAAGCAAATTCGGCAAATGGAAGGCATTTCTCCCATTCCATTCCGAATGAGATAACAGAGGCTCGAAGCATGTCTTCTAGGATCTGGTTGACGCGTTCTACTTGACCACTTGATTGAGGGTGAAAAGCGGTGCTAAAGGAAAGGCGGGTTCCCATAGCATTTTGGAAACTTTCCCAAAATCGAGAGGTGAAAAGACTTCCTCGATCCGAGTTAATTTCCAAAGGAACACCATGGAGAGACACTATTCGGGAGATGTACAAGTCTGCTAACTGACTAGCAGTTATACTCTCACGAACAGGTAAGAAATGGGCTACCTTGGAAAGACGATCGACCACGACGAAGATAGCATTATTCCCTCTCTTGGTCCTGGGAAAACCGGTAATGAAATCCATACCAATTTTATCCCATTTCCATTCAGGAATAGCTAGGGGTTGAAGGGTGCCAGCAGGCCGTTGATGCTCTGCTTTTACACGACGGCAGACATCGCAATTAGCAATATACTGAGCAATTTCTCTCTTCATCCTAGTCCACCAGAATCTCTGGCGTAGGTCCTGATATATCTTGGTACTACCGGGATGAATGGTGAGAGGAGATTCATGAGCCTCCTTAAGGATCAACTGCCGTAGATGCTGGTTCTTGGGAACCACTAAACGGTTCTCAAAGTACACAACACCATGATCATTTGTGGAGAAACAACTAGCACCTCCGCTAGCAATGTTCTCCTTGATCTTAGATATTCCCTTATCTCGCTTTTGGGCAGCGATAATTTGATCCGTAAGAGTAGGTTTCGCCACCAAGGTGGAAAGAAATCCTTGAGGAACAATGTGAAGGTTAAGCTTCCGAAATTCCTCATGGAGAAGCGGTTGACTTTGTTGTAACATCAGGTTGTTACAATAAGATTTACGACTTAGCGCATCAGCCATGACGTTGGCTTTCCCTGGGGTGTAAGTTATTCCTAAGTCGAAATCTGTGATCAACTCGACCCAACGTCTTTGCCTGAGATTCAAATCCGGTTGGGTGAAGATGTACTTCAGACTTTGGTGATCAGTGAATATTTCGCAACGATTACCGAGGAGGTAATGTTGCCAGGTTTTAAGTGCATAGACTACAGCTGCAAGCTCTAGATCATGAGTAGGATAATTCTCCTCATGTGGGTGCAATTGTCGTGAAGCGTAAGCAATGACGTGTCGATCTTGCATGAGAATGCAACCTAGTCCTTGTCGCGAGGCGTCGCAGTAGATAACAAAGTCCTTAGAGAAGTCTGGCGGTACCAGTACGGGAGCAGAAGTCAGGCGTCTTTTCAATTCCTGAAAGCTGTGCTCACATTGTGGAGTCCATTCGAACTTTTTATCTTTCTTGAGGAGTTCGGTTAGAGGTTTCGCGACTTTGGAGAAATTTTCGACAAAGCGACGGCAATAGCTCGCTAAGCCTAGAAAACTCCAAACTTGCTTGACCGATTCAGGTGGAGTCCAATTAAGGACGGCTTGAACTCGCTCAGGGTTAACAGCAATACCTTTACCAGATATTACATGACCCAGATAGGTCACTTCTGTCAACCAAAATTCACATTTAGAAAATTTGGCATAAAGACGATGCTCTCGAAGTTTCTTCAACACTAGCCTTAGATGTTCGACATGTTCTTCCTCGTTCTTGGAGTAGATGTGTATATCATCGAGGTAAACCACGACGAATTTATCCAAATACTCCATGAAGATTGAGTTCATTAACCGAGAAAAGGTGGCTGGAGCGTTGGTTAAACCGAAGGACATGACGGTGTACTCGTATTGGCCATAACGAGTAACAAAGGCCGTTTTAGGAATGTCCCCGTTCCTGATTTTGATTTGATGGTAGCCCAACCTCAAATCCATTTTGGAGAATACTGAGGATCCAGCGAGCTGATCATACAGGTCGTTGATCCTGGGGAGCGGATATTTGTTCTTGATTGTGACCAAATTGACAGGTCGATAATCTACAACCATCCGGTCCGTACCATCCTTCTTCTTGACGAAGAGGACGGGGCAAGCCCACGGAGATGAACTAGGTCGGATGAAACCCTTTTTCAAGGACTCATCGAGTTGTTTCTTAAGCTCGCCTAGTTCTAGTCGTGCCATCTTATAGGGTCTTCTAGCAATCGGGACGGTTCCTGGAATGAGGTCTATTACGAACTCAACATCCCTGTCAGGTGGAACACCTGGCAATTCCTCTGGGAAGACATCCGGGAAGTCACGGACTACTGGAACGTCCTCAAGGTCTGGCAAAGGGCTGGCATTAAGAGAATATAACTGTCGCTTGGCTATTCGGGTCAAGACATTGACTATCTTCCCCGAAGGATGGGTGAGTCGAACAGTCCTAGAGAAGCAATCAATTTTGGCATGATGGGCTGACATCCAGTCCATACCCAAGATGATATTAATGTCTGAAGATTTGAGAGCTATCAAGGATGCAAGGAAAACAAGTCTATCGACTTGGATTTCATTTCCATGACTTACCCTAGAGGTTTGCCATCTAGAACCGGGAGTGGAAATTTCCATGGTAGAAGGCATGTCACAGAATGCGGTGTTATGCAAGAGAGCATAGTTCTCGGATATAAATGAATGAGATGCTCCTGTATCGAAAAGAACAGATGCCGGGTGGCAATTAACAAGGAGCGTACCGAGAACGACGTTGGAATCCTCTTGAGCTTCTTCGGCAGAGATACAGTTGACATGGCCACGTGCAGCGATGGCCGGCTTGGCGTAGAACACTTTCCCTATCGGCTTGCCACGGCCAACAGCTTTAGCAGATTGGTTGGGGTTGGTCTGGGGACACTCGCGCATATAGTGGCCAGATTCCCCACACTTAAAGCAAGTCACGAAACTGGAGCGTGGAGGAGCATTGTTGGTTGGACCACCATAGGGCTTGGCTGGTGCAAACTGTTGAACGGGGCGAGGCGCCTGGAAGGATGGCCTCGATGTGAACCTGGGTGGCAGGGCAGTGTTAGGCACCCACACGCGGCGCTTCTGAGGACCAGCACCGGATGAGGAACCCACGTCACGGCCATGCTTGCGTGTTGCGTCATAATCAGTCTGACCAGTCTCAGCACTGATGGCCTTGTTAACAAGCTTCTGAAAAGATGTGCACTCATGCAGACGGAGGTCGCGGCGAAGCTCAGGACTAAGTCCCTTACGGAACCTTGCTTGCTTCTTGGCATCAGTAGAAACTTCCTCCATTGCATATCGTGCGAGGTTACCGAACTCCCTGCTGTAGGCATCCACAGAGAGTCGGCCTTGAGTGAAACTGCAAAATTCCTCACGTTTACGGTCCATGAGGCCCTCCGGAATGTGATGTTCACGGAAAGCCTCGCTGAATTCAGCCCAAGTAGTGACATGGTCCGCTGGGCGCATAGCTCCATAATTCTCCCACCATAGACTGGCGGGGCCTTCAAGATGATATGCAGCAAAGGTGACCTTGTCAGCCTCAGCTACTAGCGCAGAACGCAGTTTGTGAGAAATACTGCGAAGCCAGTCATCAGCGTCGAGAGGCTCGACGGAGTGGTGGAACGTGGGTGGATGTAACTTGATGAAATCACTGAGTGACACCAAGTTATTTCTCTGATGGTGTGCAGTGTTCTGCTCAATACGCTCCAACATACGGTTGGTCTCCCGCTTGTTTCTCTCGGCTTCCAGCATAACTTCGGCTAGGGAAGGAGGGTGAAGCGGGTTTGCATTCCCGACTTCACTGCCTTCGGCCTGCTCTTGGGAAACAGGGTTATTGCGCGTGTTGACCATCCTAGGTAAACAAGACAATGATTTGGTCAGAATAATAAGATTCCAACATAGAATACAGAATGTAAGGAATAACTCGGAATGCAAGATGATCATCCGTATGACATGGTAGATACATAAACTGCTTCTTTTATTCCATCGTCATACACACCATACAAGGTTTAGTACAAGACCAAACAAGGTACTATTACGGTGAAAAGAAGATTACATCACATCGGAGGCACTCCGAGCTCCTATACATTATTTTTCTACACCTCCGGAAAGCGGTACAAACTAGGTCATATCCCACGAGTCACGCAGGACGATAGACGACACCGCTAGTACAAACTAGTGATACTACCACTAACTCAGACCGATCCGTAGTAGTCCTCGTAGAAGTCACCTCCATAGCCTGGAAGCTCAACATGATCATCCGGGAACAGATGATCTCACGGAGCTTGTGGACCATAGGGGCTAGGATGAGGTCTTGGACCAACAGACGGTGGCCTGTGGGGACCGCGAGGTGGGGTGATGCCTCCTACATCACGCCAACCCATCATGTCTGGCAGAGCAGATCTCACAGGATAGAGATCGCGCATATCCGAATATCCAGCTTGCACAGCCGGTGCAAACCGAGTCAAAGTGGCCCAATGGTCAGCACGGGTATTGAAAAGCTCTAGCCTCAAGGCCCGATTTTCACGGTCCTTATCCTCGAGCATCTCAGCAGTGGTGCGAGTCCGTGAATCCTCCTGAGTGGGGTCAGCATAGATAGCCTGGAGATACCCTTGTGCTCCCGGAAGTGATGCTGGCATATACCGGAAATCAGAGTCCCGAAATAGGCCAGTCCTGACTCGCATGATGGTCATCATAGAGTAGGCGGCATCCTGCACAGCCATCTCAATAGTAACCCCGAGTCCATAGGAGCAGTGAAGGGGCTCGGTGGATCCAGGATAAGATGGAAATATTCTGACAGTGCAGAGATACTGGCTTTGATTAAAGTCTCGAAATTGCTCTTCGACCGTGTACTCAGGATACCAACGGTATCCAGCCTCAGTCATTACCCTGACCAACATGGCAGTATGGCCGGGTACATCTAGGCATCGAGTCAGGCGAACCACTTGATTGAGGTCGCGAGTGGCCATCTGAAAGCACAACCATAATGCAAAGGCATTAGAATTTCTAGCAAAATTTCTACAGCATAACAGCTGTAAATGCTCAAAAAGGATTTTGAGACATTTGACAAAGGATTTCATACACACTCAACAACATCATATCAAGGTTCTGGGTCCATCCTAGCAACAAAATGTGGTAGTGGAACTGAACTAGGCTTGTATCCATCAACCTATAAGGTACTACTGATTAGTAACACGTGAACCTGATAGAGAGAAAAGATCCTAATTCCTTAACCCCCGGTGGAAGAATAGACTGACTCAGATCAGAATGTCATAAGATAAAGGAGTAAAAAGAGCCTTACGTTCCAACCCACAAACAATTCCCCTACATATAACTAAAGAATTTCTAGACTCAACATCGACCAGTTTGGCTTGGAGAACCTACAGGCAGTCCGGCTCTGATGCCAACGCTGTCAGGACCCCGACTCAATGTCACATCGATCTAGCCTGTAACACCCCATATCACTTTGCGGGCTCACGTACAGTATCTCCACGGGTGTCGCCTTACCTTTGCCCGGGACCGTTTGCGCCTTTTGGCTCACGTATATGATAGTGTCGCTAGCATCCATATGATAAGGAGCCCGGGCTGACATGACTAGTCGTAAACCCAAAGTGGCACAGACTTACAGGGACAGGCATCCATGACCCAGCATCGAACGTGTCGGTCATCAGCAAGTGGGTCCGGGCTGTAGCACTGGGCTAGCAGGACTCCGGTAAACCGGGCTGTAGCGGGCTAACAGGACTCCGGTACTCAATGCGTGACATTTCCCCGAAGGGACAGACACAGGAACGAAGAAGGACACATGCCGGCCAGCCTAAGTGTTCCGGAGCAGTAGCAAGCTACCATGGCTCAGTGGTAACACTAGGAGACATTTCCCGGTAAGAGAGGCTACTAAAGATAAACAACTAGATAGTCAGATCCCACACATACCAAGCATTTCAATCATACACACAATATGCTCGATATGTGCAAATACAACAAGGCATCACAACATGACTCTACGACACAAGTACTTTATTTAAGGCTCAGAGAGCCATACATAACATACACACAAGTACGGGTCACATGACCCATCACTCAAGTCATACAGTCATACAAACCAGCAGCGGAAGTAACTTGTCTGAGTACAGACAACTAGTAAAATAAAAGAGGCTTGGAAAGCCTAGCTATACTACGTGGTCCTTCACAAGCTCAGGATCACCACCTGGGCCTTAGCCTACTCATTGATGTCAACGTCTACGAAGAACCCATCAGAAGGGGTTGCAGCGTCTTCTGTAAAAATGTAAATTATAACAACATGAGTACAAAGGTACTCAGCAAGACTTACATCAGATCCTACATACATGCACATTATCAAGAAGGGTTGGTGGAGTTATTGCAGCAAGCCAGCTTTGACTCTTGGCTAGGCTATCCTACGAGACTCCAACTTGAAATGGTTTTGCGCACACGAGTCCACTACTCACCACTTCAATACACTACCGAGGATCCACCTCCGTCTTCCTACGGAAGAGCCATCCTCGGCACTCACGCTTATCTTGAGGCTTTTAGTGGTTTCCATTTACTTGTCTATGAACTGTATAGGCAACCAAGTAGTCCTTTACCGCAGACGCGGCTATTCGAATAGATCATGATAACCCTGCAGGGGTGTACTTCTTCATACATGTTTCCACCACTTAGCGTCTGCACACGACATGTGCTCGGCAGACTTCAAGCGAAAGCCGACGTGGGTGTAGACCACGACCTACCTAAACACCTAAGTCTCCAATCCAGGTTTATCGCCTATCCAGGTTCCATCCACAGGGAGTCCGGCCGAGGTTTCCCATACGGCCCCGAACGATGTGTACAGGGTTCCGTGACACCTAACGGGTGCCCGGTATTCCCGGCCACGTACCTACCGCATCACAGCCCACCCCTACGGTCAGCGCTGTCCACGGCCTCCAGTAGGCTACAAACACCAGAAACTACTTGCAACTCCTGGACAGAGAACTAGGGTGAATAAGAAGTCGAGCGGGGTCATATTTCAGGGCCCAATGCATGGTAGTAGCTGTATCTTAAATCACACATACAGATCTCAGTGCTTAAGGTTGGCTTCAATGAAACAACCCACCATGTACTCCTACATGGCCTCTCATCGATACCTTTACCAAATCGTGTTCATCACACCACTCTCGTTACCGACATAATCATTTCACTCTAGCCCATCACCCAGATGAACCAGACCTGACACGACTCTAAGCACAACAAGCATAGCAAGGTAGGAACAACACATACATATGGCTCAATCAACTCCTACACATGCTAGTGGGTTTCATCTAGTTACTGTGGCAATGACAGGTCATGCAGAGGAAATGGGTTCAACTACCGTAGCACACAGCAGTTCGAAACGCGTTGTCTTAATGCAGTAAGAGAGAGCAGGAGCGAGAACATGGGATTGTATTGATATGATCAAATGGTTGGTTGCTTGCCTGATGGTTCGATGCACTGATATGGTTCTTCGCTAGGGTAATCACGGTACTCCTCGGGGGCAGAACCTGCCGCAAAGAACACCGATACACAGCCATCACCAAACAATGTGCGACAATATGAT
This sequence comes from Triticum aestivum, assembly GCF_018294505.1. Classification (NCBI taxonomy): domain Eukaryota; kingdom Viridiplantae; phylum Streptophyta; class Magnoliopsida; order Poales; family Poaceae; genus Triticum; species Triticum aestivum. Next base: position 111,463,566 of record NC_057801.1, on the reverse strand, counting down.
GCATGCATGAAACATGGCAATATGAGTGTGTTGGCTAATGCAGCTAAGACCAGAAGGGTTTGAACCAATTTGAACCAAAGATTCAAATTTCAAACTCATACATGGCCCTTTAAAGTGTTTTATCTTGTTCTGCATTAAACAGCAAGTTAACTTGTTTAATCATGCATGAAAACAGTATAGGTGGAAAGATTGGATTTTTCTGATCATTTTTCATATATAACTTGTCTGATTTGGAGTTACAGATTAAAAGTTATGAATTTTTGAAGTTTAAACTATATTCTGGAATTTCCTGTATTAGAATAAATCCAGAAATTAATTTATTGCGTCAGCCATGCGTCAGGATGACGTCAGGGTCAACGGGGACGTCCAGGTCAAACCTGACTATGGGTCCAGGGTGTCAGGGTAATTAGTTTAGTTTAAAGTTTAATTAAAACTAACCCTATTTAGTTAACAGGGATGGGCCCCACCTGTCATTGACTCATCGAGGTCAACCAGGGCCCACCCGTGGTCAAACCCAGGTCGGCTGCACCAGCGTTTAGCCGCCGGCGAGCCCGACGCGGTGGCGGAAGTGGTTTTTGTCGTTCCGGCAACCAAACGAGTCGCGGAGGCCATCGGAGTGGAGCTGAGGACGAGCCGCAGCTCTTGGTGGAGTCCGTTGGGGTCGGGGTGGCCGGAGTTGGCGCCGGCGACGACTTTGGCGGCCACCGGAGTTCGGCCGAAGGCGAACTTGACGCTAGAGGGGTCGGTGAGGTGCGGGGAGTAGCTGGTTAGGTGCTACGTGACGTGGTGAGCATGATGGACACCAAGTTGTGGCCGGAGGGTGACCGGGAGCACGTCGGCGACGAGCTCCGCAGCGGTGGGTGCGGTTGAGCTCCGGGAGGTCACTACACAGCTCGGGAGCAAGAAAAGAAGGGAGGGGAAGATGGTTAAGCTCACGGGGAGTTCGACGAAGCACTTGGTGCGGCCGGGGACGAGCCGGAGCGACGACGGCGTTGAAGGGGATCTCCGGCGACGGCGGTTCGGTCGAGGTCGATGCGGTGGGCTCGGGCCTTGCGAGCGCTCGGGGCTCGGCTTGCTCGAAGGAGAGGAGGGTGATGGAGCTCCTGGACACGGCGGCACGGCGTGGGGTTGACGAAGGGCGTGGCTACGGCGAGGGGGTGGCGGCGATGGCGTCGGCCATGGCGGGGGAGCGCGAGAGAGAGGAGTTGGGGGAGAATGGAGGTGTCCTGGGGGTTCACGGCTCGGCGTGGAGTTCATCCATCCAGCCACGAGGCGAGGAGGTGAAGCAGGGCGACGGCCAGTTGCGTGGCGCACGCTGCGGCCACCGTCGGGCACCTGCCTGCCTGCCTGGCCGGCAAGCAGCTCGCTGGCGCGGCGCTGGGCTGGGCCGGCAGGTGGGTCGGGTGCTGGGCGCCAGGTAAGTTTTTGTTATTTCTCCTGTTTTCTATTTTTTTAATTCCTCTACAACTTTGTTGAATTATTAAAAATACTTAGGCAACTCCTAAAATCACCAAACTACTCCTGGTCCATAGTTGGATTATTTCCAACATGAAACATTTTAGTTTGGAGATATTTGAGCATTTGAATTATTTTATATAATTTTAAATGCCCAAATTCAATATCTATGATTTAATTCAAAGACCCTAAGATGACCTAGGAAAATGTGCACCACTTTTGGCAGAGGTTCAGAACCAAGACAAAAATGATGGGCATTTTAGAAGGGCATTTCAGGTTCATTGAAAAAGTTTTTAGTAAACCCTAGTTGGTTTCAGAGGGAGCTGGGGGTTCTGTCATCCCCATTTCAGGTTTCTGATGAAAGAATAGACATGATGCAACACTCTAATGCATGAACTAGCTAGGGTGTGACAAAGTTCAACAGGAACCTCCCATTATTCCATGTTGCCTGTAGAAGAAAATGCAAGGCAAGGAGAGGGAGCGATTATCATTTTGCCCACAAGGGGGACACATTTCCCTATCAAAACCACGATGGTTCTTGCGAGGAGGCTCCATTTTGTAAGGGATTTGTAATAAAGCTTGACCCAAATTGGATATTTTTTTACCATGGCATATATGTGCCATGTCGTGACACCATGCCAACTTTCATGATTTTCTGGTGAGTTTTGGATTTACGGGGATTTAAAAATCGAGATTCCCAATGTTTGAGGATGAGTCAGGATGCCGAGACGGTTGTAATTCATTTCCATTCCTTGCATGGGACCTAAACATGCACCGAAGGACACGTGTATGATTTTTCTAGCCATCTTGGTGCACTGGAGCGTGTATTTGTAGTTCAGATTTGAATTATGGACATTAAATGCCTACGAAACTCAAGAGCCCCCGCGAGGTAGCTCATCCACTGTACTAGTTCATCCTCATCCTCCTCGCGAGGCAATCCACCACAAAGCAGGAGTAGGGTTTTACACCGCAAGGTGACCCGAACATGGGTAAATCACCGTGTTCACTTCTTCTCCCCGCTCGCTCGAACTCGACGGAGCCAAGCCGTGGGGTGGTGAGCAACAAGCTGTAGCTAGGCGGGATCCTTCGTTCACGCCCCAGAGTTCGAACCTTGTTTGGGTCCGCGGAGCCTCGATTCCAACATTTGGCGCGCCAGGTAGGGGGACTATCAAAGTTCTTCCTTCCGCTTTGCTCCGTCCTTGCTGCATCACCCCAATGGCCGACGCCATCCGCCACATCGTTTGATCCTGCTGTTCCTGGGAACGCCGCGGGTTGCCCGGCCTTCACTCCTGACCTGTGCCGAGTGCAGTAGCTGATGTTACCTCCACGCTATGATAGCGCAACCGACCCTAAGGAGTTCCTCCGGTTGTATGCCCAGGGCATCTAGGCGGCGGGCGGCGCCAACAAAGCCATGGCGAACTGGTTCCTCTAGCCCTCACGAAGGTTCCACGTTCTTAGCTCCGCAGCCTCCCAGAGGCCTCGGTGTCCTCTTGGGGAGAGCTCCGCAGTCGGTTCGTCATGCATTTCGCAGTTCCAGGGCCCCACGCGGTCACGTGCATCCTTGGTGGGTCCCAGGCGCCTGCATCTGGTCTCCACGCCAAGCAGCCAAGTGAACCCCGCTAGGCCTCAGCCCGAGGCCTCACGGAGCAGCGCGCTGCCCGAGGTTGTCATCACCTTCGACTCCAGGGACCACCCCAGATATGTGGCTGCTGTTGGTGCATCCCCATGTTGTGCTCGCCCACCATCAGCAATGTCTCTGTCACTAAGACCCTCATTGACGGCGGTGCCGGCCTCAATGTCCTCTCAGTGGAGACCGTCGACATGCTTCAAGTGCCTTATGACCAGCTCATGCCCACCAGGCCGTTCTCTGGGGTGACCGAGGGCTCCGCCACCCCCCTGGGGAAGGTGCGCCCACTACAAAAAAGACACATCCGTGACATTTTGGGCCGAACAAATTTTTTCCCTATCATGCTTATCACACTTTTATGATGATAATTGTGACAAAACTCAGTATCATCATAGATGTGGTGGGATCCTACTTCTATGACAAAAAATCATGACAGAAAATGGGCTTTTCGTCCTGGGCAGGCCGGAGACGCAGCTGCATGACATTCTTTGGGCTGTCCATGACGAAAAAAATCGTGGTAGAAGCGAGGGCGAGGAAAATATCACAGAGTTCCTGGTTATGATGGGTGGTCAGGGCCGAGCGATGCACAGAGGGATTGCACATTTCTCTCGTACACGTACGCGCATGGGTGCGAGGCGTTGAGCTCTAATTGAACCCGAGCGAGGCGTTCGCCTACTGAACCCGAATGATTGCACTGCAGGCTACGCGTTACTGAATCCGAGCGATTGATCGATCTGGCTGTTAACTAAACCCGATCAAGCGATTCCTTCGCTACTGTTGCTAACTGAAGCCAATCGAACATGCTGCCTCTTGATGAACAGTGAGCGTTGTTGGGGGTTGGATGAACAGGACCCATTGGTAGTAGAGGTCGTTGCCGTTGGATGAACATGACCCCGATCGAGCTAGTTGGGGTGGATGAACATGACCTTGTGGAGGGCTGGTTGAACAGTAGCCGGTGGAGGGCTGGATGAATAGTAGCCCGTGGAGGAGTGGTTGAACATGACCCCGTGGAGAGGGCTAGTTGAACAGTAGCCGGTGGAGGAGCGGTGGAGGCTGGATGAATAGGAGCCCGTGGATGACATTAGCTGGTGGAGGCAGGAGGGAGACGCCGTAGATGAACAGTTGCAGGTGGAGGAGGTCAACGGTCGATGAACAGTAGCCCGTGGAGGTTGCGGCGAGGCAGTAGACGGTGGATGAATAGTAGCCCGTGCAGTCCCGTTTTGCGGTACGCCACACCCCTCTCGATGAACATGACCCCCATTTCGACCGTAGGCGCTCCAACACAAGTATGTTTCCTCCATTTTGCGGTATGCCACCCCCTCCCGATCAACAGCACCCCGTTTCAACCGTAGAAGCTTGAACACAAGTACGTTTCCTCCGTTTTATGGTACGCCAGACCCTTCCCGATGAACGGGACCATGTTTCGACCGTACGCGGTCGAACACAAGGCTGTTTTCCTCTGTTTTGCGGTATGCCAGACCCCGTTTTGGTTGTTCCGTCCAAGCCAGTAGACTCCCATTGAACACGACCCATTCCGACCCAGTCTGTTGCCTCCCGATGAACAGGACGTGTTCCGACCCAGTCACTTGGCTCCCGATGAACACGACGTTGTTTCCTCCATTCCGACCCAGCTGGTTGGCTGCCGATGAACAAGACGTTGTCACTGCCTCTCCATGTACACGAGCCATGGCCGTACGTATGCGCGAGTAGGCATTCAAGACCCCTCCCGTATGTACGTACGTGGCCGTATTTACTTTCTTGCACCCTGGTTGTACGTACGTGTACACGATATTAACGGGACTGCGTGACATGCTACGTGCGCGCCTCTACTACGACACGTGCCCTTCCTTACTCGGCCACAGTTCATCGCCGCAGCCTGCAGACAGACCGATCGACCAATATGTACGTACATGTTCGCAACCAGAATGACAACACTACGTACGCTTCGACCAGGTGGGCCCCGACTGTCACGGAGGATAAGGAGGCACTTCCTTGCGTGCGAAGATGTAGCTGGTGGGTCCCATCAGTCAGGGGGAAACATTTTTTATGAAATATGGTGACCCGTTCGGTGGGTCCCTGCTGTCAGGTGGAGGAATCATTATTTTGCGCGTAATAAGGTTGCACTTCCTTGCTGCGGCCGTGGACCCAGCTGTCAGCCTCTCCACAAACAGTACTCTTCCGTTGGAAGTCGTTCCTTGACCACATTGACCACGCCGTGGCAAGACCACCAAGGCGGTGGACGACGACGAGGCCTAGGAAGGGGACGACGCAGAGCCGGGGAAGACGCGACAATGGATGCCGACGCGAAGAGGAGTACAAGGGTTGACTGGTTTTCAGCTGCGGTGTGAGGCTACCGTCACCGCAGAATAACAGGGGGTGTGTGTGAGTAGAGGGATGACCTGGCCAGCGGTGGGAGTAGTATGGGGCGGTGAGGCCTCCGCGGCAACACAGCCGGCCACGGGAGGCAAGAGCACGCGGTGTTTTGGACGACTGGAACAAAAAAATCAGAGGTTGAAGAAGCAGGACGACCGTTGGATGTTAACAATCCAACGGTCACTGGTGATACAATCGTTTGTTGACTAAGTTGACAAAGCCCTCCGTCCACGTCAACTTAGTAGGCCCACAAGTCAGCCTCCCACTATGGTGGGTCCCAACTAGCAGGGGGAATATTCATCTTTTTATGCATAATAAGGAGGCACTTCCTTGCATGCGAAGATATAGCTGGTGGGTCCGAGCTGTCATTGGGAGCATTCATTCTTTTTGACGTAATAAGGAGGTACTTGCTTGCGTGCGGCCATGGACCATGTGGGTCCCAACTGTCAGCCTCTCCATGTACATCTCTCTTCCGATGTTGTCGTTTGTTAACAACGTTGACCACGTCATACCGAGAACACCAGCGTGAATCAAGATCAGAGATTGAAGAAACACGACGGCCGTTGGATTGACATTCAACGGTTACGTCTGCTAGAATCATTTGTTGACATGTATAATAAGTAAAAAAATATTGCATACGCGTCAACTTAATAGGCCCATAAGTCAGACCATTCCTTATTTTTTTTAATAATTTATAGCTCATTGCAACTTCTTATGCAATTTATTACAGTCCATTTTTTTATTGGCCAGTGCCAGGGTTAAAAATTTAAACGAAATTTCGCATATTTCTGTGGGTTTCGAACTATTTTTAATACCGAAATATCGAGTCAAATTTAAAGTACTTCGAAGATATATTTAAATTAGGTTAAAGCCCAGTGAAATTGAAATCTGAAAATGTGAAAAAAATTCAGAAATTATAAAGCAATTGCCAATTTGTCATCTGTTTTATCCGATGGACAAATTGAATTCCATGAACAATTTTTTATTTGATGAACATTTTTTTACATTGATGAACATTTTTTGCATTCCATTAACAAAAAATGTTCGCAAATTTGAAAAGAAAATTCCCAAAAAATCGAAAAATAAAGAAGAAAAAAGAGAAAAAAAAAGAAAATAGAAGAAAGGAAAAAAACGAAAGGAAAAAACCGTATAATGGGCCGGCTCATACGAACACCCAGCGCGCCGAATAGGTTTCCCCGTGACTAAAGGTGTCTACCCAATCGATCGCTCGGTGCGTCAACGGTGCGGCCTCATTTATATCCCCAAAGTGGTGCCCTCTCCCCCTGTCTCTCAGCTCACCTCTGCCCCGCCTCTCCGGGGCCTTCCCGAGCTCGCGCGACGAGATGCTACGCTCATGGAGGAATCTGGACCGTGTTTGCCGGTGCGTTTTTCGTTCTGGAGATCTTTGGCTCTATTTTAAACAAACGTTGGAATTTGGATGTTTGAAATCTTGTTAGGAGCTCCCCTCCCGCGAGCGTCCGTGGGAGGAACCCTAGACTCCCCGCTCCCCCCCACTGCCTCCTTCCTCCCCTCGCCGCCGCCTTGGCGCGTTGGCGGGCGACGCCCGTGCAACGTCGGCGGTTGCGGGGTCTCCCATTTTCCCCCTCCCGATCTGTTGCGGCGCGGGCCGAGGACATCGAATGGCGGCGCGTCCGCAGCCTCCTGGTGGCGGTGCGAAGGGCCGTGGGCGGCGGCTGTGCGCGCCGTGGCCGGGTGCTGCAGATCGGGCGACGGCGTCTCCCTCTCCCTCCTGCTTTGCGCATCTCGTCCACGACCTTGGCGCGAATTTTTTTTTTTGAGGATACCTTGGCGCGATTTCGGCTGGCTGGTCGCCAGATCCGGCCATCCCGGCGACCGACTACCCCAACCTCACCCGTAATCCGGGGAAATTAGAGTTGATATTTGTTTATAAGTAGTGGCGACTTGAAATTTCTAATGCGCTAGAGTTAAATCCGGTAACTATGTTTGGATTCCTATCCTGCATACAGCATGTATGTATCTTTTTTTGCTCGGATTCTAATGCTGCTCTTTGGTGATAGATCTGCTTATGGACCCTTCGCGATGGCAAGGAACATTGCAGTACATGGCCAAACGAATCGGGGTAAGCCGAATCAGACCAGCCACCTCCCTTGTGGCAGTGCTTTTTTCTGCACCCCCAGTGAACAATTTGCGACCACCAAAGGGAAGAATAGAGCAAAAATGAGGAAGGAAACCAAGAAGGTCAATGTAAGATCGTCCTTCATCATTGATAATAGCACCCATCGCGATGGGTCTATATACAAAAACTCTTTTCTCCAAAAAATATGCAGTGTTACAAACCGTGATGAGAGTAAGTGATGTGAATCTCTCCTGTATTCCTTCCTTTAATTTGGGATATTTTACAAGTTGTACGATTCATCGATTAAAAGTTTAGGCTGAATGCATATGCTCTTGTTTTGAAATATGCAATGTAATTTTTTGATTGTTCTAGTGAAATTGGTTAGCACAAAGTAGATCTACATGTAGGATATTCTATCTTCTATTCAAAATATCTAGTTAGAAATTTTGTGATAAATAACATATAGTGCATGATTAAAATCTGTAGACTGGTCTTGTTCCCCTAAAAGAAGGTGTCATATAAGTGGTTTAATGTCCATGTGACGCTTTAGAGCATCTACAGCCGCGGTTGCCAAATCCGGCGCCTATACGTCCGCCGACGTGTCCACTTACAGTGACCAGGCGATCCTCAAATTGCCGCGTCCACGTCCGTGTATTTCAAATCCGATACCCTATATCCATACTAAAGCATGCAACATGAATAAAAGTAAGTAGATCATCAAACGGACATGTAGATCATCAAACAGACACGGAATGCACATTGTAATCACCAAAAGATCTCCAAAGTTCACATAATCCACATAAACATCAGACAAGTTTAAACTAGATTACTAAATACTTGAAATATAAGACGGAGACGATGGAGCTTCACCACTTCTTCGACACTTTCCCTTTTTGGTCGCTGGCATTGCTCTAGGCGTCCACGACAGGAGGTGGGTCATCGGAGGAAGAGGAGAGGATGATGTAGCCCTTCAAGTGCCGGACGATGAGGTCCTACTTTCGCTTCAGCTTCGCCACCCTCGCCGCCTCCTGCTTGGACTGCTCAATGCCCAGCCGGAGCTCCTTGGCGTTTATCCTCTAGAGCCGGCGGGCGTCCCTCTCTGCATCGTAAGTGATTGGCGGTACACCCACATGAGGAGCCGCTCCTTGCCGGGTACCTCCAGCATCTCGCGGCGGCGGCAGGAGGACTGCGACACCTCCTCGGACGCGGCCGCGCGACCCTTGCCCTCTGCCTCTCACAGCAGGTGACGCGCGCCTCCGATTTTGGAGTGCGTGTCCGTGGCGCCGGCGGAGCGGGCACTAAAACCCATAGCTGCCCTTTAGGAGGAGCGGTCGGAGGGGGAGGAGGCCAACTCAGGTCGGCGCTGCGGCCGCGGGCGATAGGCGACATTGCATCACATCCGGAGCTGTCGCCCGTGTCCACCTGCGTGCGCTTCACGGAGGAACGCTTCCTAGTCGCCGGAGCCGTCGGAGTGGTTGTCGGTGCTGGACATGCTGAACAGAGATTAGAAGTTGACGGATTAGAGAAAGGGGGAGAAGAGATGGAGACCATAGTGAAGTGAGGTTAGGGTTCGATCCGGAGGTTTTTTTTTGTGGGGTCATGGTGGGCCAGAGGTGGGCTGGCGGATGTGGCGAATGCATCCGGACGCTCCCGGGTCGCTTCATATCCGCCCTACATCTGGTCTGGATATGAGGGGTGCCGGTCAGGTCAGCCTAGGCGTTTGAGGCCGGTTTGAGGTGCCTAGGTGGGTCTGTTTTTTTTTACCGGTCATTGACGAGTCTGCCCGCCCAGGCGTTTGAGGCGCCGGCTGTAGATGCTCTTAGTGGAGGGTGTTAATATGGAGTCACCACGAGAGTAGAGGTCCAAGTTTTTCATGAAGTTGCTTTGTTGGAATTGCAACATCTTTTATATATAAGCTAGTTGATTAGCTCTATCATATAAAGGATGTATGCTAATGATAAGATTTGTGTGTGAGCACTAATTGGTGATATCGTAAGAAAAGAGGCTTGCTAGATATTATAGGTTTATCTGTGTATGTAATTAGTGTTGGTATTAGGAACATCTTGACTTCCAACAAATTTTGTAGTTGCAGCAAATTTATAATTTTCTATTCACTTTCATCTAGTACACGTTATATTTTGTCTTAGTAATTGTTGCTCATTTTTAAAAATTAACCTAGATGAATAAGTCTCACATAAAGTCATTTGTTCATACCAAAACATAAATGATATATGATAAAATTGTGAATAATTGATAGATTTTGGATGTTCTATTAAGTACCACTAAGCTTAACTTATTTTTTAACATTTTGTCATGCACGAAATGAAATTTCTAGCATGTGTTCTTGTAGCTTGGCTTTTGATAAATTTATTCTTATGGCTTGGCTCCTGAAAGTTTTACTTTTTCCATGCATTATTCTTTTATGCTCCTCACTTCTTTGATTAGTGCAGTTATGTTGTTATTTTTTAAATATGGAAATATTTATTAGAGATTTTTTTTCGAACTTAACACAAATGTCTATATCTAATTTTTTTAATGAAGCACAACTGGAGCCAATGATGTTATCAGATCCCACTGATTGTTTTCCTGACCGGGAAAGATGTGCTGTGCATTCTGCACGTAACATGATGCAAATTTTTTCATTAAAGTTGGCTGAAGTTTCTGTGAACACAAGCTCTGTACAACTATATGGATATATAGCTGTGCGAGATTGTCTGGATTCGTTGCTAAATTATATTGTCAATCGTAGCAGGGACGATCCCATTACGGTGCAGCAGGTGCACATCTTTCACATCTTTACCTATCCGCAGTCATTTTTAACAGTTCATTCATTTCATAGTTTAAGGTTAATTTCATCACATGCATAGAGTGGATGGATCGAAATGTAAACCTTTTTTGTTCGGAACGCCTTTGGCTCTGTGCTCCACAAACTCCATGTGCTGAGCTAGGCCGAATCCCGCAGCTCAGTGAAGCGGAGCACTCTTCTAATGCAAAATAGCGAAGCGGCCAAAAGCCAACTTCGGAAACATTTAGTAATACATAAATATTTACATTTTGGTGTTATGGATCAATATTTGCTTCCATGCGGTTAAATCTAGTGGCTAGGATATCAAATGGAGAATAATATTGCGGAATGACAATTACTCAGTAACGATATTACCGGTTAAATAGATGTGAAGTTGAGTGATGTACTAGGGACTGATAGGTATTTTATGAAAGTCAAACACAATAATTTTGGGCCATTCGTATACTTTTTGTTTCCTCAAATGCACCTGTGGTGCTTATCACAAATTATCTGACTGAACTACAAAATCCATTATGTTTGGTTGTGACTATAAGTGAAATGTTATCTTCACTTGTATAAAGTATAAACATTTGAGGTTTGGTGATGATGGTTCCAGTTTGAATATCTTATCTGTATGGCTCTTGCGTACAAATACATGTGCCTTGGAGGGGATGTTAGAACGATGGTGTTATCCTTGCATATATTATATATTAGGCAAGTTTATGGTTGATTATCTTTGCGTGCTTTATGAAATATTATAAGTTTCATGTGCAACCAACTTATGTTTGTAGGTGGGTTGAGAATCTATGCAATCACTTAAATGAGATCCTTTGTCAATTGGCTAGAAAGAAGAGTATACTTGTTAGGCAATTCTTTACTTTTACTATGAGCGACTAGGGCAACCTGGTGCATGTAGCTCCCGCTTGCGCAGGGTCCAGGGAAGGGTCCGACCACTTTGGGTCTATAGTACGCAGCCTTTCCCTACATTTCTGTAAGAGGCTGTTTCCAGGACTTGAACCCATGACCTCATGGTCACAAGGCAGCAGCTTTACCACTGCGCCAAGGCTCCCCTTCTACTATGAGCGACTAGCAATTTAATAATAGTTTTGCAGGGTTCTCTCATTGAGATGACTGGCCCTAAGAGGGGGATCACAATGACCTCTCCTGTTCTAGTTGAGTTTGACATGAGGATCAGGAAAGGAGAGCGAGAAGAAGATGATCTACAATTAATTGATGGTGCAATAGACTGTGAACTAACCACCACACCTCTCCGTCCAATCACAAATCACATTAATGGCGACTGTGGTGCGGTTGACATCACTTTAGCCCTCATTCCCCGTGCAGTGGAGGCCACTATAGATGTTATTATATCAGAAGTACAGACTGAATTCAGTTTATCTCTGAGTTCGTTTGTGTTTGTTGGTGGGTCACATCAGGGGATTGAACTCTTTTGTGGTATTATCGGCGAGTCATGTGGCTTAACAAGACGATATGTGATTGCTGTAGACAAGGCTAGTTGGATGCATTTGATGTTCAACATAGGTCAGAAAGGATCAAAAATTGGTGATCTGGAACATCATTGCCGCTTCAAAGCAGACATCCATGGATGCACCTGTCGACAAATAATACTTGAGCATGCATCCATCTCGCTGAAGGTGACTTGGTCGATTGTGCGATGAAGTTGTTGTGTACTGGGATTACTTGGTCTTGCACTGGATACATGTCTAGTTGGCACACTAGTTATTGATTTTGCGTTGGAACTGAGTACCATGTCTGAGTGAGAAGAAGATAATGTTTTGTATTCTCTGTTTTTACTATTATAAGATGTTTTGGATATTTCAGTATAGACTACATATGGACTGAAATGAGGAGAAGTGCATCCATGGACGCAGTGGCATCTGCACGCACCGTATTGACGGCTACCGTGCCGTGGCGTCGCGATTCGTAGTGCCGAGCGTGCTAGTTAGAGTATAGGCAAACTTTTGGAGAGCGAGATGTAACAGACCGGAACGCAGGCATCAGCTTCTACAAATGTCCTTAACCAGGCAGTAAGTTGGACTGAACATTTGATCCATCTAGGTGAGCTCGTTTTTCTGTTTCTGTTCATCATTCAGTCCCCAAAAAACTCACAAACGACATCAAACAGTACACGCACATAACACATAGGGAAACGTGGCAAATTTGACAATTTTGACCTGTGGATGAAATCATTTCACAAAATGAACTGTCCATAATTTTTTTTTACTCAGCTGACCTTTTTGAGTGGCGTCCGACATGAAGGCGCCATGTGCAACGCCTCACTGACAGGTGCTACATGCCTAGCCAGCGTCGCACCCCGGACTAATGCACCCCGGACTGACTAAAAATTACTAAGTTAATGTGCAGCGCCTCAGAGCTAGGCGCCACACTATACAGTGTAGCGCCTAGCCCCTAGGCGTTACACTAGTGGTTGCATTATAAAATGGAGCAACCACTAGTGCAACGCCTAGACGCTAGACGCTACACTGTATAGTGTGGCGCCTAGCTCTGAGGCGCTGCACACTGACTTAGTAATTTTTGGATCATTCGGGTGCGGCATTGGCTAGGCGTGCAGCGCCTGTCAGTCAGGCGTTCCATAGTGTAGTGTGACGCCTTTGTGTCGGGCGCCACTTAAAAAGGTCAGCTGAGTGAATTTTTTAAGGACAGTTCATTTTGTGAAATGATTTCATCTACATGTCAAAATTGTCGAATTTGCCAGGAAACGTTTCCCGCGGACGGCCGGCTGAAGCGATGCGCCGGTCGCCTCTGTCGCTAGCCCACACGCCTTTTGTGACCGACATGCAGGGGCGGGCCGCACACGGACCTTATCCCCTTTCTTCTTCATCGATTTCTTCTCCACCGAAACAGCTCGTGCTCTTCTCCACAGACCGTGGCAACGACTCCATGAATCCCCACCTCTTCCTTTCTCCTCTTAATCCTGTCTCCTGTGGCGTCTACCCCTCGCGCAAGGCCGTCGAGCTGTTTTTTTTAGCGGGAGCGCCCTCCCCTGTTTCTCACCACTTTTCTTGTGTGCGGGGACGACGCGGAGCGCGCAGTCACCGCTTGTGCTACGAGCCGGCACCGTGCTCCTGCTACAAGCGGCGACCGACGAGGTGCAAGACGACCAGCGTCGACACGAGGTGCGAGGGTGCTGTAACCGCATGCACGCAAAAGCTGGAACCGCCGTGCCGAGGTGCTACAACCAACATGCGGCTGTGCTACAATCAGCACGCGGGGGCGACGGCCACTGCCGGAGATTTGCTACAACCGGTGACAACAAATGCTACAACCGTCCACAGAGATGTTGTGACCCGCGCGCAGCGACGGAGTCGTGCAGAGGTGCTCGAAGCGGTGAGGTTATTTGCTGGAAGCGGCGAGTTGGATTGCTGGAACCGTGGTCAGTAGATGTTACCACGACGACTCACAGATGCTACCACAGGTGAACTCTCGGATGCTACGTCCACGCGCCACCACAATGTTGGAACCGTGTTCACCAGATGCTACCATGGTGACTCTTGAAAGCTGCATCCACGACACCACTCGCTGGAATGGTTGCGGCAGGGTGCTACCACGGCGACCGACTGCAACCGATTACAACTGTAAAACTATCGGAATGGTTTTCTCATTGCATTACAAAGGTACAAAGGGGAGTACATGTAGGTTGCCGAGCACGGCTGTGACCAGAACGTGGGTTGGAACGTGCAATGATTGTGGGCATGCAGTGCTTACGAAGTCCACTGTCTAACACCCCCCCTCAGTGTCAACGGCGGGCTCGACGACGTTGAGACTGGCATGAATGTCAATGAAGGGTGCCGCCGGCAGGCCTTTGTTGAAGATGTCAGCAAATTGAGCGCTGGTAGGAACGTGCAAAACACGAACATCACCTAACGCTACTTTCTCTCGTACAAAGTGGATGTCTATCTCGATATGCTTAGTTCTACGATGCTGCACAGGATTACATGAGAGGTACACGGCAGATATATTGTCACAGTAGACAATTGTTGCATGATGAAGAGGGCGGTGAAGCTCGTGTAGAAGCTGACGAAGCCACACTGTTTCAGCGATAGTATGGGCAACCGAGCGGTATTCAGCCTCCGCCGACGACCTAGAAACAGTAAGGTGCCATTTGGACGACCATGAAATCAAGTTATCACCCAAGTACACGCAGTATCCCGAAGTGGATCGACGAGTGTCCGGACATCCTGCCCAGTCTACATCAGAGTACGCTGTGAGAGTGGTTGGGGGAAGGAGTGATAGAGAGGCCATGATCAAGAGTCCCTTTGAGGTAGCGTAAAAGACGCCGGACATGGCTCATATGCGGAAGGCGTGGATCATGCATGTACAAGCAAGCTTGCTGGACAGCGTAGGTGATATCCGGGCGTGTGAGTGTGAGGTATTGAAGCGCTCTAGTGATGCTGCGATAGAGAGTGGGGTCAGAGAGTGGTTCGCCGTCAGAAGAAAGTTTTGGTCCTGTTTCAGCTGGTGTGCGACAAGGTGGCAGTCAAGCATGCCAGCCTTGGAGAGGAGTTCAAGGACATACTGACAATGAGAGAGAAGGAGCACAGAAGAAGAGCGAGAGACTGCAATACCCAGAAAATGATGAAGAGGACCGAGAGCCGTCATACATAATTCTTGGCGGAGGGAGGAGATAATATGAGCGAGAAAAAGTCAGAGGAGGCAGTAAGAACTATGTCGTCAACATAAAGAAGGAGATAGGCGACGTGCTCCGATGAGTGAAAGAGGAATAAGGATGAATCCGAGCGCGACAGAGTAAAACCAATGCTCTGAATGAAAGAGGCAAAGCATTGAAACCAGGCCCGAGGCGCTTGTTTGAGACCGTACAGAGACTTCTATAGGTGACAGACATGATCAGGGAAAGAGGGGTGAGAGAACCCGAGAGGTTGGCAACAATACACAATTTCAGAAAGAGAACCATGGAAAAAATGTTTTTGACGTATAGCTAGTGAATAGGCCACGAAGAGGAGACAACTAGGCTCAAAACGACACGAATGGTACTGGGTTTGACGACAGGAGAGAAAGTATCGTCGAAATCGATCCCAGGCTGCTGAGAGTCGCCACGGCACACCCAACGGGCCTTGTAGCGAGAAAGAGTGCCGTCTGAGTTAAACTTATGGCGAAAAACTCACTTTCCAGAGGCAATGTTGGCACCAGGGGGGAGGGGGGGCGAGGGACAAGTGACCAAGTGTTGTTAAGGAGAAGAGCGTCGTATTCTTCTTTCATTGCGTGAAACTAGTGGGGATCGAGGAGAGCAGCTTTGTAAGAACGCGGAATGGGAGAGAGAGGCTCCGGTGAGGCGGTGAGGTTGAGACGATCGACGGGAAGACGGAACCCGGATTTGCTACGAGTGCACATGTTGTGATCATTACGTGGGATCGAAACAGGGACGACAGTGCGAGGCAAATGCTGCGAGAGAGGTGGTGTAGATTGGGCAGAGGAAGAAGGAGACGTGGGAGAGGGAGATGAGCGGTCGGGTGGTGGTGCATGGGAATCTGAAGAAGGCGAGCAGATTGGTGGAGAAGAGGGCCCCAGAGAATCTGGAGAAAAGGTGGCGTCGGGAGTAGTGGGGGGACCGGGAGAATCGGCACACGGGCTGGTTGGCGGGCGATCCAAGAGAGCAGCATCGACGTTTTTGTCTTGTGTGGGTGGGTAGGGTGCAGCTGGTGTAGTGGCATGCAGTGGGGCGGTGGGATTGGGTGGAGAGGGGTTGGTTGGTGGGGGAATGGGGTCCGGGTGAACAGGACCATGCATGCCATGCACGTCGATCATGGCGAGACGTGGAGGTGCAGCGCGGGCGCCGAAAATGGGAGCGCTGTGGTCTGGCTGGTTATGACTGGCAAAGGGGAAGGTTGTTTCATCGAATGTAACGTGGCGGGAGAGGATGATGCGACTGGTGGGAAGGTGTAGGCAGCGATATCCCTTGTGAGAATCAGAATACCCAAGAAAAACACAAGGCAATGATCATGGTGACAGTTTGTTTTCGGACGTAGCAGCCATGTTAGGCAAACAAAGACAGCCAAAGACCCTGAGATCATGATATGCGGGCGAAGCCAGGAAGAGGGATTCGTAGGGGGAGAAGCGGGGACATAGCTTGGTAGGACGTATGTTGAGGAGAAAAGTGGCATGACGTAGTGCTTTGACCCAATAGAAGGAGGGCATGGAAGATTGAATGAGGAGGGTGCATATGATATCGTTGATGGTACGAAGAGAGCGCTCGGCCTTGCCGTTCCGAGGTGAGGTGTAAGGACAAGAAAAGCGGAGAAGAATGCCGTGGGCAAGAAAGAAAGCGCGGTTGCGAGAGTTATCAAACTCCCGACCATTATCACACTGCAAAAAGCAAATAGGAAGGGAGAAATGAGTAGATACATAGTGTCGAAAGTTGACAAACAACGCATGAACATCAGACTTTGCACGAATGGGAAATGTCCATATAAAGTGAGAATAGTCATCTAAGAGTACAAGATAATACTTAAAACCAGACACACTAGGGGCAGGTGATGTCCACAAATCACAATGTAACAACTCAAAAGGAAAAGAGCTACGGGTAGAAGACGTGCCAAAGGGCAGGCGCACATGCTTGCCCAGTTGACACGCATGACATAGAGACGTATCATGGCTATCATGATCATATGGAAGCTGGAATTCGTGAAGGAGAGTGGTCGTCATGCCACTGTGGGGGTGATTGAGCCGATGGTGCCATAAGCTGACAGAAGCAAGCATGGCATGAGATGAGGAGGATGACGCGCCGTCGACCATGTACAAGTCACCGGAACTATTGAATTGATCGATCTCCATCTTGGTTTGAAGGTCCTTCACAGATAACCCAAAAGGATCTAATTCAACAGAAACTTGATTATCGATGGTAAAACGATGAACAAAAATGAGGTTTTTGATTAGAGCGGGTGCAACAAGAATTTCACTAAGCAACAGGGGTGCACGGTGATACGTCTCCAACGTATCTTCTTTTTCTCATGCTTTTCCTCTTGTTTTAGATTCTAATTTGCATGATTTGAATGAAACTAACCCAGGACTGACGCTGTTTTCAGCAGAACTACCATGGTGTTGTTTTTATGCAGAAATAAAGATTCTCGGAATGGAACAAAACTTTGCGACGATTTTTTATATCAATAATAAGAATTTCTGGAGCCAAGACCTTCCGGAGAGGGGCACCTGGGTGGGCACAACCCACCAGGGCGTGCCCCCCTCTCCTGGCGCGCCCAGGTGGGTTGTACCCACCTGGTGGCCCCGCAGACGACCCCCCTAATATTACAAAATCACATATTTCCAGGAAAAAATGGGGGAGAAAGAATTATCACGATCCACGAGACGGAGCCGCCGCCAAGCCCTGTTCTTCCTCGGGAGGGCAGATCTGGAGTCCGTTTTGGGCTCCGGAGAGGGGGATCTTCGTTCTTCGTCATCACCAACCCATCTCCATCGCCAATTCCATGATGCTCCCCACCAAGAGTGAGTAATTCCTTCGTAGGCTCGCTGGTCGGCGAGGAGTTGGATGAGATTCATCATGTAATCGAGTTAGTTTTGTTAGGGCCTGATCCCTAGTATCCACTATGTTCTTAGATTGATGTTGCTATGACTTTGCTATGCTTAATGCTTGTCACTTTGGGCTCGGGTGCCATGATTTCAGATCTGAACCGTTTATGTTATCACCATTATATCCATGTTCTAGATCCGACCTTGCAAGTTATAGTCACCTACTACGTGTTATGATCCGGCAGCCCTGAAGTGATAGAAATTGGGACCACTCCCGGTGATGACCGTAGTTTGAGGAGTTCATGTATTCACTATGTGTTAATGCTTTGTTCCGGTTCTCTATTAAAAGGAGGCCTTAATATCCCTGAGTTTCCAATATGGACCCCGCTGCCACGGGAGGGTAGGACAAAAGATGTCATGCAAGTTCTTTTAATAAAGCACGTATGACTATTTACGGAATACATGCCTACATTATATCGATGAACTGGAGCTAGTGCCGTATCGCCCTAGGTTATAACTGTCACATGATGAATATCATCTAACAAGTCACCGATCCAATGCCTACGAATTTATCATACATTGTTCTTGCTAAGTTACTACCGTTGCTACTGCTATCGTTACTACTACAATATCACTGGTATCACTGTTACGTTACTATCGCTACTGCTGCTACCATCAAAACTATCATACTTCTGTGCTACTAATCACTTTGTTGCAAATAATTAATCTCCAGGTGTGGTTGAATTGACAACTCAGCTGCTAATACCTTCAAATATTCTTTGGCTCCCCTTGTGTCGAATCTATAAATTTGGGTTGAATACTCTACCCTCGAAAACTGTTGTGACCCCCTATACTTGTGGGTTATCAAGACCTTTTTCTGGCGCCGTTGCCGGGGAGCATAGCTATATTTGTTGAGTCACTTGGGATTGTTATCAATTTATCACTATGAAGAATCTGAAGGATGCTAAGACTAAGATATTTCCCTCAAGTACGAGGGGAGGTAAGAAACTGCCATCCAGTTCTGCTTTAGATTCACCTTCTGTTATGACTAAACTTGCAACACCACCACATGCTATTAATTCTGATATGTTGCAAGTTATTGATGATGCTACTTCTACTATGAATGATGCTTATGATGATGCTAGTACCATGCCCGATAATGATGATGTGCCACTTGGTGAATTTCTTGATGAACAAATTGCTAGAGTAATACAACATGATGTTGTTGAATCTGATGATGAGCTTGAAACTGAAACTCCTGAAACACTTGCTAGAGCTAGCCCTCCTAGATATTAATTGCCTAAGGTACCGAAAGGCTATGTTATGAGTGAAGAGGCAACTAGAGATATTCTTGCTTGTAAGGATAGAGATGATCTCGAGAAATTATTACACAAGTATAAAGAAAAATCTCTGAATGCTAGAATGAATTGTGATCCTAAGTTTGCTACTTTGCCTGTCTGTATTGATGATAAGGATTATGAATTCTCTATCGACCCAGAGTTAATTACTTTGGTTGAATCTGATCCTTTCCATGGTTATGAAACTGAAACTGTTGTGGCATATCTTACTAAGTTGAATGATATAGCCACCCTTTTTACTCATGATGAGAAAACTTGATACTACTTTATTATCAAATTATTCCCTTTCTTATTAAAGGGTGATGCTAAAGCTTGGTACAATACTCTTGCTCCTGGTTGTGTGTGTAGTCCCCAGGATATGATTTACTACTTCTCTGAAAAATATTTTCCTGCTCATAAGAAACAAGCTGCCTTACAGGAGATATTTAACATTGTTCAAACTAAAGAAGAGAGTCTCCCACAAGCTTGGGGGAGGCTTTGCCAGTTACTTAATGCTTTGCCTGGTCATCCTCTTAAGAAAAATTAAATACTTGATATCTTCTATAATGGACTAACCGATGCTTCTAGGGACTTCCTAGATAGTTGTGCTGGTTGTGTTTCCAGGGAACGAACTATTGCTCAAGCTGAAGAATTATTGAATAACATATTGAAAAATTATGATGATTGGACTATTCCTGAACCACCACCTAAACCCACTCCGAAGAATGAAGGAAATATGCCCTAGAGGCAATAATAAAGTTATTATTTATTTCCTCATATCATGATAAATGTTTATTATTCATGCTAGAATTGTATTAACCGGAAACATGATACATGTGTGAATACATAGACAAACTTAATGTCACTAGTATGCCTCTACTTGACTAGCTCATTAATCAAAGATGGTTATGTTTCCTAACCATAGACATGTTTTTTCATTTGATTAACGGAATCACATCATTAGGAGAATGATGTGATTGACTTGACCCATTTCGTTAGCCTAGCACTTGATTGTTTAGTATGTTGCTATTGATTTCTTCATGACTTATACAAAGTTCCTACAACTATGAGATTATGCAACTCCCATTTATCGGAGGAACACTTTGTGTGCTACCAAACGTCACAACGTAACTGGGTGATTATAAAGGTGCTCTACAGGTGTCTCTAAAGGTACATGTTGGGTTGGCGTATTTCGAGATTAGGTTTTGTCACTCCGATTGTCGGAGAGGTATCTCTGGGCCCTCTCGGTAATACACATCACTTAAGCCTTGCAAGCATTACAACTAATGAGTTAGTTGTGGGATGATGTATTACAGAACGAGTAAAGAGACCTGCCGGTAACGAGATTGAACTAGGTATTGGATACCGAAGATCGAATCTCGGGCAAGTAACATACTGATGACAAAGGGAACAAAGTATGTTGTTATGCGGTTTGACCGATAAAGATCTTCGTAGAATATGTAGGAGCCAATATGAGCATCCAGGTTCCGCTATTGGTTATTGACCAGAAATAGTTCTAGGTCATGTCTACATAGTTCTCGAACCCGTAGGGTCCACACGCTTAATGTTACGATGACAGTTTTATTATGAGTTTATAAGTTTTGATGTACCGAAGGTTGTTCGGAGTCCCGGATGCGATCACGGACATGACGAGGAGTCTCGAAATGGTCGGGACATAAAGAATGATATATTGGATGACTATATTCGAACACCGGAAGTGTTCCGGGTGATTTCGGAGAAAGCTGGAGTGCCGGAGGGGTTACCGGAACCCCCCGGGGAAGTATTGGGCCTTAGTGGGCCTGAGGGGAGAGAGAGGGCAGCAGCCCAGGAGGTGGCGCGCCCCCTCCCATGGGGAGTCCGAATTGGACTAGGGGAGGGGGGCGCGGCCCCTCTTTCCCTCTCCCTCTCCCTCTCTTTCCTTCCCCCTTCCTCCTTCCTAGTTGGACTAGGAAAGGGGAGTCCTACTCCCACTAGGAGGAGGACTCCTCCCTCCTTGGCGCGCCCCCTAGGGCCGGCCGACCTCCCCCTTGCTCCTTTATATACGGGGGCAGGGGGCACCCTAGAACACACAAGTTGATCTTTGTGATCGTTCCTTAGCCGTGTGCGATGCCCCCCTCCACCATATTCCACCTTGGTCATATCATTGCGGTGCTTAGGCGAAGCCCTGCATCGGTAGAACATCATCACCATCACCATGCCGTCGTGCTGACGGAACTCATCACCGACACCCTGCTGGATCGGAGTCCGGGGATCGTCATCGAGCTGAACGTGTGCTGAACTCGGAGGTGCCGTACGTTCGGTGCTTGGATCGGTCGGATCATGAAGACGTGCGACTACATCAACCGCGCTGTCATAACGCTTCCGCTTATGGTCTACGAGGGTACATGGACAACACTCTCCCCTCTCGTTGCTATGCATCACCATGATCTTCGTGTGCGTAGGAATTTTTTTGAAATTACTGCGTTCCCCAACAGTGGTATCAGAGTCTAGGTTTTATGCATTGATGTTATATGCACGAGTAGAACACAAGTGAGTTGTGGGCGATACAAGTCATACTACTTACCAGCATGTCATACTTTGGTTCGGCGGTATTGTTGGATGAAGCGGCCCGAACCGACATTACGCGTACGCTTACGCGAGATTGGTTCTACCGACGTGCTTTGCACACAGGTGGCTGGCGGGTGTCAGTTTCTCCAACTTTAGTTGAACCAAGTGTGGCTACGCCCGGTCCTTGCGAAGGTTAAAACAACACTAACTTGACGAACTATCGTTGTGGTTTTGATGCGTAGGTAAGAACGGTTCTTGCTCAGCCCGTAGCAGCCACGTAAAACTTGCAACAACAAAGTAGAGGACGTCTAACTTGTTTTTGCAGGGCATGTTGTGATGTGATATGGTCAAGACGTGATGCTATATTTTATTGTATGAGATGATCATGTTTTGTAACCGAGTTATCGGCAACTGGCAGGAGCCATATGGTTGTTGCTTTATTGTATGAAATGCAAACGCCCTGTAATTGCTTTACTTTATCACTAAGCGGTAGCGATAGTCGTAGAAGCAATAGTTGGCGAGACGACAACGATGCTACGATGGAGATCAAGGTGTCGCGCCGGTGACGATGGTGATCATGACGGTGCTTCGGATATGGAGATCACAAGCACAAGATGATGATGGCCATATCATATCACTTATATTGATTGCATGTGATGTTTATCCTTTATGCATCTTATCTTGCTTTGATTGACGGTAGCATTTTAAGATGATCTCTCACTATAATTATCAAGAAGTGTTCTCCCTGAGTATGCACTGTTGCGAAAGTTCTTCGTGCCGAGACACCACGTGATGATCGGGTGTGATAGGCTCTACGTTCAAATACAACGGGTGCAAAACAGTTGCACACGCGGAATACTCAGGTTAAACTTGACGAGCCTAGCATATACAGATATGGCCTCGGAACACGGAGACCGAAAGGTCGAGCGTGAGTCATATAGTAGATATGATCAACATAGTGATGTTCACCATTGAAAACTACTCCATCTCACGTGATGATCGGACATGGTTTAGTTGATTTGGATCACGTGATCACTTAGATGACTAGAGAGATGTCTGTCTAAGTGGGAGTTCTTAAGTAATATGATTAATTGAACTTAAATTTATCATGAACTTAGTACCTGATAGTATTTTGCTTGTCTATGTTTGTTGTAGATAGATGGCTCGTGCTGTTGTTTCGTTGAATTTTAATGCGTTCCTTGAGAAAGCAAAGTTGAAAGATGATGGTAGCAATTACACGGACTAGGTCCGTAACTTGAGGATTATCTTCATTGCTGCACAGAAGAATTACGTCCTAGAAGCACCGCTAGGTGCCAGGCCCGCTGCAGGAGCAACGCCAGATGTTATGAACGTCTGGCAGGGCAAAGCTGATGACTACTCAATAGTTCAGTGTACCATGCTTTACGGCTTAGAATCGGGTCTTCAACGACGTTTTGAACATCATGGAGCATATGAGATGTTCCAGGAGTTGAAGTTAATATTTCAAGCAAATGCCCGGATTGAGAGATATGAAGTCTCCAATAAGTTCTATAGCTGCAAGATGGAGGAGAATAGTTCTGTCAATGAGCATATACTCAAAATGTCTGAGTATAGTAATCACTTGATTCAACTGGGAGTTAATCTTCCGGATGATAGCGTCATTGACAGAATTCTCCAATCACTGCCACCAAACTACAAGAGCTTCGTGATGAACTATAATATGCAAGGGATGGAAAAGACAATTCCCGAGCTCTTCGCAATGCTAAAAGCTGCGGAGGTAGAAATCAAGAAGGAGCATCAAGTATTGATGGTCAACAAGACCACTAGTTTCAAGAAAAAGGGCAAAGGGAAGAAGAAGGGGAACTTCAAGAAGAACAACAAGCAAGTTGCTGCTCAAGAGAAGAAACCCAAATCTGGACCTAAGCCTGAAACTGAGTGCTTCTACTGCAAGCAAACTGGTCACTGGAAGCGGAACTGCCCCAAGTATTTGGCGGATAAGAAGGATGGCAAGGTGAACAAAGGTATATGTGATATACATGTTATTGATGTGTACCTTACTAGAGCTCGTAGTAGCACCTGGGTATTTGATACTGGTTCTGTTGCTAATATTTGCAACTCGAAACAGGGACTACGGAATAAGCGAACACTGGCTAAGGACGAGGTGACGATGCGCGTGGGAAATGGTTCCAAAGTCGATGTGATTGCGGTCGGCATGCTACCTCTACATCTACCTTCGGGATTAGTTTTAGACCTGAATAATTGTTATTTGGTGCCAGCGTTGAGCATGAACATTATATCTGGATCTTGTTTGATGCGAGACGGTTATTCATTTAAATCAGAGAATAATGGTTGTTCTATTTATATGAGTAATATCTTTTATGGTCATGCACCCTTAAAGAGTGGTCTATTTTTGATGAATCTCGATAGTAGTGATACACATATTCATAATGTTGAAACCAAAAGATGCAGAGTTGATAACGATAGTGCAAATAATACCAGAGGGAGGTGCACCAGGTGGGCACAACCCACCTGGGCACGCCAGGACCCCCAGGCATGCCCTGGTGGGTTGTGGTCCCCATGTGGCCCCCGTAACTTATCTCTTTAGCCCACATCATCACTTACCTCCAAAAAAATCTCCATTGCTCTCTCTCCCGTGTTCGTGAGCTCAAACCCGCAGATTTTGATCTCTTAGCTCGAAGCTCCGTTTTCAACACTGTTTCGGGGGATTGTTGCTTGGTATGTGACTCCACCATTTGTCCAATTAGTTTTTGTTTTAATGGTTTATACTTTGAATAATTAGCTACTCTTGGTGTTGCTATAGATGAGCTTGCATGTCGAATTCTTAGTGTTCTAAGTAGTCTGAATGCTTGCTATGGCCTCTATGTATCCCTATGAGTAGTGCTATCAATTTTATAAAATTTTGTTGACAAATTTTTGTCACCCCAATTTTTTTTATTTTCAGAAAATTGTATGCGGAGACGATGAACCTATTTGGAAGGAGTTCTTCGAGGAGACGATCTTCGGGGGCATCTTCTAGTGACAGTTCTGATCGCCGGTCTTATGTTGAACCAAGTGAAAGTTTCACGCCTGATGCCGCCACCAAAACATGCTTATGGCCTTGCGATGAATATATGGTGCGTGTGGGCATTAAGGAGGAATTTGAGCAATATGTTCACAATGCTGGCCTCGGTCCCTACCTTTTAGATAATTGTGAACACCGCCAACTTCTCACTGAGTCATTTCAAAAGAGTTACATTTTTCCCTCGTGAGTCTAGGGTGTCGTTTATGCTTTATGATAATCCATTTACCATCTCACTAGAAAATTTTGCTTACCACTACAAACTTCCATATTGGGGTTTGCTTGATGAACCACCAAGGTGTAAGTACAAGTCTTTCTTGACTAGCCTTTGTTGCGGTGAAAATAGGGGAGTGACACAAGGCAAAATAAAGAGCATTCACTTTCTCGCAATTCAGTACTTTGTATTATTTAATGGGAAATGCATAGTAGGCAAGCAAGAATGTAGCATACTTTGTGCGCCAAACACGAGCCTCATTCACACCGCTCTCACTGGTGAATGGAATTATAACCTTGGAGCGATTGTTGCACGTAGACTTCAGAATAATGCTAACAGTGGCTGGTTCTATGGTGGAATCTATGCCACACGTTTGGCACGAGAGCTGGGTGTTTCACCTTTGCCCTTTGACCCTATCCTACCCACGCAGTATTTAGATTTTGAGGCTTTAAAAAGCCATAAGATCCTCAAGGGAAAAATTCACGACTTCACGTATAAGTTGCTGTTTAACCAAACTTCTGTTGTGCACAGATATTTGCCTGCACCTGCTCTTTTTGATTATCACAGCAAGGGGAGATATTTTGTTCTTGAGAGCAAGGCCCGAGCTCATAACGCAGCAGTAGCACGGCGTGCTGAGGCATCCGCACGGAGAGCCTCTGTGAGCTACCATGCAGACTACTACCCTCTAGGCTACTGACCGATTACCAACTTAGGCCAAAAGCCTAAGCTTGGGGGAGTACGTGTTTTCTCACCGACATTACATTCATGTTCACATATCATTCCACTTGTCGGTGTTCACACTTTTTCATTGTATCATCCATGCTTCGATTTATTTTCTTGCTTTCTTCTTGTGTGTTTGAAAAACTTTAGAAAAACCAAAAAATTAGTTGTAGCTAGTTTACTTTCTATGCATGCTTAGTAGTAGTATTAAAAATAAAATCCAAAAAGACTTCCTTGTTCTTCTTTTGCTTGTTGGGAGCTTTCCCGTGTAAATAGTTTTTCTCGTTTTTACTTTTCCCTTTTATTTGCTTGTTCTAGAAAATTAAAAACTCCAAAAATATTTTAGTATGTTTCTCTGAATTTCTTTTCCTTTTATTCGAGTTGTACCGAGGAGAAGTCCACGATGAAAATGTTGAGTAGCTCTCATATGAATAATTGTTGAACTAATAAGAGCACATTTTACCTTGTCTTCTCCTGTTGAATAAAATGTTTGCAGATTCCAGCTTAGTCCAAGGCATTCTTGCATTATTATTATTTTCATATCGCTCGGTCATGCAAGTGAAAGGCAATAATGACGATATTCGATGAACTGGCTGTGGCAGGGAGAAACTGGTATGAACTCGACTTGTTCTGTTTTTGTAAATATGTTTAACCTAGTATCCATGATTCAGCCCATTATGATTAAACATGTTTGCAATGACAATTACGGATTATAGTTTCTCATGCCATGCATAAGTAGCTGGGAGGTTATAATGATGTATCTTGGATATCAACATTGCATTAAAATGATTGTGATGTAGTATGACGATATGGTATCCTCCTCTGAATGTTCGAGCGGCTTGACTTGGCACATGTTCATGCATGTAGTTGAATCAAAACCAACATAGCCTCTATGATATTTATGTTTATGGTGTCCATATTCTACTCATGCTAGTGTCCAATGTTACTTACGCATAATGCATGGTTATGATCGTTGTTGCTCTCTAGCTGGCCGCTTCTCAATCTTAATTGCTAGCCTTCGCCTGTACTAAGTGGGAACTCTACTTGTACATCAAAAACCTTGAACCCAAAATTATTCCAGATGAGTCCACCATACCTACCTATACGCGGTATTACCCTGCCGTCCTAAGTAAATTTGCATGTGCCACCTCTAAAAATTTCTAAAAAATTATCCTTTTTGTGTGCTGGATCATTCATGGAACGACAGGAGGTGGTCGGTATCTTCTATGCTAAGCGGGTTATTCTCAGGTCGAGTGTTTATTCACTCGACATCGCACGAGAAAAGGGCGGTAATAGGGATGCCCAATCCCAAGCTGCAAACATGAAAAAGAGTTCATCTCTGAAATAATCAAACAAAAACTCCCAATGGAGTTAAAACCTTTAATTTTATCGCTTGGGAACTGCCACTAGCGTGCTTAGCATGGAAGATATTGATAACTGATGGTCGTGAAGTGAATAAGAAGGGTGCATGTCTCAAAATATCATTTATCTCTGTTTTAAAAATTAAGCTCTGGCACCTCTACAAATCACTGCTTCCCTCTGCGAAGGGACTATCTATTTATTTTTATGTTGTGTCACCACCTTCTAAAACAAGCGCGAGAAACTGAGTAGAGCACAACTGTCATGATTTATGCATTATGTGTAGCTAATGTTGGGTGCATCATGACTGGATCTTTTCTACCATGAATTGCGATGTTTAGTCGCCGCTTGAACTTTGGAGGTGCTCTACATTTATGTTTTGCGGTCTCAGAAAGGGCTAGCGAGATACCACTATTGTCATATTATATCATGGTTGTTTTGACAACGTGTTGCTATTTGAGATATTTTATTATTGCTCACTAGCTAATTATGTCATTGATATAAGTTATTATAATCTTTAAATGCTATTGTTGACATGGTTAGTTATAATGTTGGCTGAAAACCTGTGTGTTGTTCAAGCTTATTTATGCAAACAAGAGCAAAAGAGTTCGTAAAAGTTTTTCTTTCTCACTTTCTATTTATCAACTGAATTGCTTGAGGACAAACAAAGGTTTAAGCTTGGGGTAGTTGATACGTCTCCAATTTTCTACTTTTTCTCATGCTTTTCCTCTTGTTTTGGACTCTAATTTGCATGATTTGAATGAAACTAACCCCGGACTGACGCTGTTTTCAGCAGAACTACCATGGTGTTGTTTTTGTGCAGAAATAAAAGTTCTCGGAATGGCACAAAACTTTGTGAGGATTTTTTATATCAATAATAAGAATTTCTGGAACCAAGACCTTCCGGAGAGGGTCACCTGGGTGGGCACAACCCACCAGAGCGTGCCCCCCTCTCCTGGCGCGCCCAGGTGGGTTGTACCCACCTGGTGGCCCTGCAGACGACCCCGCTGGTACTATAAAATCACATATTTCTAGAAAAAAATGGGGGAGAAAGAATTATCACGATCCATGAGACGGAGCCGCTGCCAAGCCCTGTTCTTCCTCGGGAGGGCAGATCTGGATTCCGTTTGGGGCTCTGGAGAGGGGGATCTTCGTTCTTCGTCATCACCAACCCATCTCCATCGCCAATTCCATGATGCTCCCCACCAAGAGTGAGTAATTCCTTCGTAGGCTCGCTGGTCGGTGAGGAGTTGGATGAGATTCATCATGTAATCGATTTAGTTTTGTTAGGGCCTGATACCTAGTATCTAGTATGTTCTTAGATTGATGTTGCTATGACTTTGCTATGCTTAATGCTTGTCACTTTGGGCCCGGGTGCCATGATTTCAAATCTGAACCGTTTATGTTATCACCATTATATCCATGTTCTAGATCCAATCTTGCAAGGTATAGTCACCTACTACGTGTTATGATCCAGCAACCCCGGAGTGACAGAAATCGGGACCACTCTCGGTGATGACCCTAGTTTGAGGAGTTCATGTATTCACTATGTGTTAATGCTTTGTTCCGGTTCTCTATTAAAAGGAGGCCTTAATATCCCTTAGTTTCCAATATGGACCCCGCTGCCACGGGAGGGTAGGACAAAAGATGTCATGCAAGTTCTTTTAATAAAGCACGTATGACTATTTACGGAATACATGCCTACATTATATCGATGAACTGGAGCTAGTGCCATATTGTCCTAGGTTATAACTGTCACATGATGAATATCATCCAACAAGTCACCGATCTAATGCCTACGAATTTATCATACATTGTTCTTGCTAAGTTATTACTGTTGCTACTGCTATCGTTACTGCTCCAGTATCACTGCTATCACTGTTACTGTTACTATCGCTACTGTTGCTACCATCAAAACTATCATACTACTGTGCTACTAATCACTTTGCTGCAGATAATTAATCTCCAGGTATGGTTGAATTGACAACTCAACTGCTAATACCTTCAAATATTCTTTGACACCCCTTGTGTCGAAGCTATAAATTTGGGTTGAATACTCTATCCTCGAAAACTGTTGCGATCCCCTATACTTGTGGGTTATCACACGGGAAGAAGGGAGAGTAGTGGTGCCTACACATGTAACTGGAACAGAAGAACCATCGGCTATAGTTATGGATGGAAATAAGACAGAGGGATGGAGAGAGGTGAGCATACTAGCAGATGCAGACCTATGCGAGGAAGTGCCAGAATCAAAAATCCATTCGTTACCTGCGTCTTGAGTGGTAAGTGAGTTCATGGCGGTGATGAAGGCGGCCTGGTCCCAAGCCGGAGTGGTGGCAGTTGTTGTAGGCACAACAGATGGCGGCGGCGGGGCAGAAGAGGAGGCCGACGACACAGCGTGATCCCAGCCCGGTGGTGGAGCGCCGTAGGGGTACATGGAGTAGGCTGTGGGAGCGGCGGCGGCTTGGTACAGAGGTGCGTAGGCGGTGTAGGCACCCGGTGGAGGACGTGAACCCAGGAGACCAGGTGCACCAACTGTAGGGTGAAAGGCCGGGCGCCCATGCGCCGCTGTAAGCCGGCGGGGTGCTGTAGGGTGAGGGCGCGGACCAAGGCATGGGCCAGGCCTGCACCAAGCCCGTCCATGGATCGTGGGAGGGGCGCCATGCAGAAGGATCCGGGATGGAGGGCGCCGCCGGAGGCGCGGGAGCCGGCGATGGTGAGGTCGACACCGGAGCAGATGAGGAAGTGCGCCGCCGTGCTTGGGCGGCCGGTAGATCGGGTTCTTTCCCTTGTAGTTGGGGATGGGACGCCAGCCTGGTGGTGGCTGAGACGCGGGTGGCGTCGCTGGAGCAGTAGCCGGAGCGGTCGGAGTGGGAGCGGGATGAGGCGCCGCGTGGAACAGGCGCGGTGTGTTGGCCTTGCGCTACTGATTCTGCTCCTCCATCTTCAGCATTGAGCGGACCTCCGCTAGCGTTGGCAGAGGGCAGAGGAGCAGGATGAGCGTCACCTGTTGAGCAAAGCTATCGTCGAGGCCGCCCATCAACGCGTTAAGGAGAGAGTGGTCGGCGACAACCTCGCCAAGCTCGCGCAGCTCGTCGCCGATGGCCTTGATGCGCTAACAAAAAACGCCAACGGGGCGGTCGCCTTGTGTGATGGTGCGCAGCTCCGTGTTGAGGGCAGAGACACGGGCGTCGTGGTTGTCCTAGAACAGCCAGCGAACCTCGAGCAGAGGCGACGTCGGTGACCACAAGGTTGAAAAGCTCCATGGAGATACGGGTGTACAACCACTGGATGATAGCGAGATCGTCCTTGAGCCAGTGCGGATCATGAGGAGCCGGCGGAACGTCGCCGGAGATGTGGTGAAGAAGCGTACAGCAGCCAAGGTGGATCTCAAAAAGATATTGCCAGTGGTAGTAGTTATGGCTGTGGAGGTCTAGGATGATGGGGATGAAGGGGGTAACGTCCGTAATGGTGTCACTAAAGGAAAGAGTGGGGAGAGGCACCGGCGGCGGACCGTCGGGGAGTGGGAGAGGTGGAGTTGGCTGGCCGCCGGAGGTGGGAAGAGGGAGAATTGGCTGGCCGCCGCTGTTGGGTAGTTGGTCGCCGGGGTTCGTCATGGCGATCATGGGCGTGTGGAAGCGGATTGAGTATCTGATACCATGTAAAACTATTGGAATGGTTTTCTCATTGCATTACAAAGGTACAAAGGGGAGCACATATAGGTTGCCGAGCACGGCTATGACCAGAACGTGGGTTGGATCGTGCGGTGCTGACGTAGTGCACTGTCTAACAACAACGACGACTTACATCCAAAAAGCTGCAACCGTCGGTCTGATTTGCTGGAACCGGCATCACAATTTGTTGCGCAGGGGGCGGACCAGATGTCATCGCTGTTGCAGCTGGTGAGCGGCGCTGACGAGTCCGGCGGGCAGCGCTACCATGCCTGAAGCGGGAGTTGGTGGGAGGCCGTGCGTGAGTGATGCAGGTAGGAAAGGGGATTTTTCTTTTATTTTTTCTTTGGATCTGACGATTAAACGTGCTTCAATTTAACTTGTGTGCAGCGACCGGCCCAAATTTGGGCCGGCGTGCGGCGCGTATTACTCGCCTAACACATAACACTAGGATGGCGCAAGCATTTTCTTGCCGGGCCACTAAAAACACCAAAGAGGAGCATTAACGCCAACGCTGCACGCCTCGTCCATGTCCCGACCGTACTCACCAGCAGACCGTCGTACACACCGGATCTCTTGCATGCGTGCATGGGACAAAATTTCTGTTTTAGTCTTTTGTCTTAAATAAAATCCTGAATTGACCTCGTTTGCAACATAATTTTGAATCTGACCTTTTTTGGTCACGCCAACATCCCTGACGTTTACCGTGGACCCTGTCCCGCACGAGCTTAATTGGTGTTGACGTGACAAAGCGGAAACGCCAGGCTTCTTGGTATTTGGAGGAAACGCCATAGATGTTGGCGTTTGGTCTCTGGCCGCTCGGATTTGCTGACTGCATTGGCTACCATCGCTGCATGCATGCATGCATGCATGTTGTGTGCCGTAGCATGCTTTAGGTGAGTAGGTTCTATGCGTGCGTGCATGCATGCATGGTAAGTACTCCCTCCGTTCTTAAATATTTCCTCCGTTCTTAAATAATTGTTTTTCTAGCCATCTCAAATGGACTACAACATACGGATGTATGTAGATATGTTTTAAAGTGTAGATTCACTCATTTTGCTCCGTATGTAGTCACTTGTTGAAATCTCTAGAAAGACAATTATTTAGGAACGGAGGAAGTATTTGTCTTTTTAGAGATTTCAAATGGTTATCACATACGGATGTATATAGACATAATTTAGAGTGTAGATTCACTCATTTTGCTCCTTATGTAGTCAGTTGTTAAAATCTTTAGAAAGACAAATATTTAGGAACGGAGGGAATAGGTCGCTGTGTGGCGTAGCACGTCGAATAACAGCAATGCGCGGTGATAGTGTTCCGAGTTTTTCATGGTCTGCTTGATGTTAAGATTCTCCGACCCTCAAATGGTAAGATCCTGTATTCTCCACCACGAATGCTACCAGATAGATTCCTTAACCGAGCCTTGGGTATTGTCAGTACACTCTAGTATGCAACTGTACTACAACGTCAGTATCCTATCATTGTCGTTCCCTTTCAGACGTATGCAACTGTACTACAACATCAGTATTCTACCATTGTAGTTCCGTTTCAGGCCTCCTTTGGTTCATATGATAGGAATATTATAGGAATAAGAACTTCATAGAAAGTGAGATGACATGCATCTCAATTCCTATAAAGAAAGAGATGCCATTTGATGCAAAAGATACGAATTTTTCCAGTGAGTCTAGGCTAATATTTTTTTCCTTTGAAATGTGAATGATTGGACCCTATCCTACATAGGAATAAAAATCCATTCCGACAAACCAAAGGGCTCCATAGGAATATTTCCTCTGAAAATCCTAACCTATGAAATTCATACAAGATTACTACAAACCAAAGAAGGTCTCAGTGTACGGAGTAGATAGCACCAAAAATCACTTAGGCGTTCCTCTTTGATTATGAATGGAGTGAAATGCAGAAAACCATCACAATCGTATCCGTAAATGCAGAAAACCCTCACAACCGTGCCCGTAAATGCAATAAACCACCATTTTTTAAATCATGACAAAACACACAACACATAGCTCTTGACAGTGAAAAAAAACACAAGCCAAAATTTGAATCTCTTCTTAGCGTGGCAAATCAGACACATGACAAAGGGATATACGATGCTGACAAACATCTTCCTTCGCCTGCCGGAACGCCGACACCGACCGCGGCACCAGCTGCTCCTCTGCCATGAACACATCGAAGTGCACTTGTGCCTGCTCCATGGTCAAGTCGGCATGGACAGGCGCGAGGAGGGGCGTCGACTTGTCGTCGAGGCCATCTCCATCATCAGGTTGTCATCGGAGACCCTCGGGATGTAGATTGGGATCTATCTGCCTCGCACGACAGCCCTTTCGGCCGGCTGCAAGAGTGGCCAGCCGTGCTTCTGCTCCATTGGGAGACTCTTCCCCAACGCAATAGAGTCATGGTGGAGGTGGTGCGGAGGAGGATGTGAAGGGGGATGCTGGTGTGGTGCGGTTTGTGTCGGGCGTGGACTCGTTTAAATAGCGGATGTCACCCAGGCCAAGCGGCACAGTGTGTCAATGTGGGTGTCAAAGTGGTTTTGCCGGGAGGCGTGCCTGTTTAATGCCAGTAGGCGAGTGGATGGGCAGTCTGTTTGAATGTGGTAGATATCAGTCCCGTCCCGTCGAGTCCTGTAGCTCTGACATTGAATAGACATGGAGACCTTGACATGGTGTAGGCGACACTCTCGGCTAGCGCACCACTTCAATGCTGACACCAATGAGGGGTCACGTCTGCTCAGAGCCGACGTGAATGTGACGCTGACGCTCTGGAGTAGTCTCGAGAGCATGAATGCGCGGCAACCACTTTCCCTGATTTTCCTCCGGTTTGTCAAGAGATGAGCGTCCGACCATTCACGGACTGTTAGGGTACCACATTAGATTGCGAATCAAATCCGAACCGAGCAACGGATACGAGCAGAACAGTCCGAGAGTGAGCGTTGGAGATTCCCGGATGATATATATTGTTCGAATCTCTCTTGCCGAAATTGACATCAATCATCGTTGGTTAGTACTGTACTATATGAAGACACGATCTAATTTGGGGGAATTGTTTGGGTCATCTCTAAATAGTATCAGTGAGGCTCTATTATTTAATTATGGGCTCATATTTGCGTTTACGTAGTGAAAGATCATGGACGACAATTAAATTAGATGACCCGGGTAATGGGCGTGCTACGGCAAACAACAACCTAGTTACCTAAGCCATTGTGGGGAGCATGCATGTGTGCACGCATGCAAAGATGCTACCGAAAAAGGGTTTTCCCCCTTTGTATACAAAGCAACCAACCGAGACAACAAACGATAGGTGCTGGGGCGGAAGCAGCACAGTCACGCCCAAAAGAAATGAAAGAGAAACAAATGCCGACAACGGCAGATCGACAAAAAACGAAGAAGCCTCGTGGCCGTTGCAACCACCGAAGATCGCCCACCCAGCTCCGAGCCTCCGAAGCGCCGGTACCAAACAACACCTCCAAGAAGGGATGCGATGATGACGACGCTGCTGCCAAGGGTTTCCCCGGTACGCGGTGAGGAGAGAGGAAGGGTAGCCCCGACGCCCTCCAGGAAGGTATGGCGGCACCCTCAGGCGCCACCGTGTCGGTGTCGGTCAAGCCAACAGGGATTTCTCCCGATCCCAACCTTCACCTCAGGCACTCCGGAACTCGCCACCAAACCGACCACCACCCTGCGCCAACCCGGACATGAAGCTTCCCACGCTGTCTCACCACGGCACCGTGAAGCATGGCCTGCACAGTGAAGAAGAGGAGCCGGGACTAGGGCAGCAGCACCGTCGGCACGCGGGAGGGCCCCACCTCTACCGTCGATGACGGTAGCTGACCGGACGCAATAGTAGGAACATACCAGGCCCGTGGCCGCACAGGCCCGGCCGGGATCTCCGAGGCCCGTAAAGTTCCCGCCTTCGCGCTACAGCCGGCACGCCGTCGGCGCCGCCGCCCCTGTCCAAGCCGCTCCCCTGCCTCCCCGCACAGAGAGCCGTCAAGTGGAAGCACCACCACCACGAGCACCGCCGGCCACCACCACTAGGTCGCTGGACCGCCACCGGCCGAGCCGCACCACCGCCGCACGCCCGCGACGGAGAGGAACCATCTCAGCCGCCGGGAGCCCGAAGCCGGACCCCAGCCGCCGCCCACACCGCCCGCGGCCCGCGCCGCCTTGCTAGATCTGCCGCCGAATCACGCCCACGCACGCCCCACCAGGCAGCCGCCGCGCCACCACGAGGCACCAGCGGGGCCGACACGCCGGCACCACCAGGAGCTCCCGGATCCGCGCCGTCGAGCCCCGCCATAGCCCGACGCCTCCTGCAGCCCGCCATCCCACGCCGGCCAGGAGCTCCGCGAGGAGGAGATGGAGCGACCCCGCCGTCGCCCACGCTGACCGGGCTTCGCCCGGCGGCACCCCTAGGCGGCGGCGAGGGAGGAGGAGGCCGGAGGAGGAGAGGCTGGGGGCGGAGCTAGGTTTCCCCCGGCCCGCTCGTGGGAGCGGCGGCGGGGGTGGGGAAATCGCTGCGCAAAGATGCTAGCGAGTGGCCAAGCATGCATGCAGCGATAGTAGCCGGCCAGCAATTAGCAAATCTGAGCGGCCAGGACCAAACGCCAAGATGTATGGCGTTTAGTGTTTCGGCTTTGCCACGTCCGCGCCAACTAAGCTCGTGCGGGCCACGGTCCAGACGCCATGGACCATGGCGTCTCTCATGTAACCGAAACACCATGGATGTTGGCGTGACCAAAAAAGACCAAATTTGAAATTCTATTGCAAACGAGATCAATTCGGGATTTTGTTAACACAAAAGGTTAGAATAGAAATTTTGTCCGCGTGCATGGCAGGCCCCCACAACCACCGTTGTTGACATATGTGTCATGGTCCCACCCTGCTTGCACACCGCATTGCTCACCGCGCTCTACGGCGCTGAAAAACAGAAAACGAATTGTTACAGACGAGCGCAAAAATAGAAAATTAGCCAATCTCGACATTTTGTATTTAGCAAAAAAAGTTTTATTTGTGGGGATATAGCAAAAAAAGTTAGTTCGAAATCAATATCTATATGTGGAACAGAAATAAGTTTTTCTCCAAGCATTTGTCAAAACCATACTGCGATGCTGAGGCAACTTTACAGAAACAGTACCCTGCACCGCGGAGTAAAAAAATGAAGGTACATCACTGCATGCTCTGTGAACAGGCCCCGTTTGCATCAGAACTGCACCCCACAAGACCGACGTGGCTAAGGGTATTCACATGTATTGACCGATGTATGTCCACTTTCCGCATTTAAATTAATTTCAGCGCACCGATCACCTCGCCTGGACGATCGGTTGGGTATCTGCGATCAGCTGCCGCTGCGTGCAGGAAGTGAAGGAAATATGCCCTAGAGGCAATAATAAAGTTGTTATTTTATATTTCTTATTCATGATAAAGGTTTATTATTCATCATTACTAGGGAAAAGCCTAGCAGTAGCGCACGTATTAGGTGTATCTGTAGCGCGGGGTGCCGCACTACTGATACGACGCTACAACTAACGTGTATCAGTAGCGCGTGGTGACCCACGCAACTGCTATACATGGCTAGCATCAGCGGGCTTTTGGGCAACTCGCTACTGCTAATATCTGCAGGGCTTTAGTTCAGGACGCGCCGCTGCTAACTCTACTCCCCTCGCTACTGTTAGTTTTATTTGTTTTTTCTGCATATTTGTTTTGTATATGGATGGGCTTTATACAATAATCTTTAGCATCATACACATACAAATATAGTCATAGCATCAAATCATGTCGTCATTATCCAACACAAAATGGTCTCTCGTCATCATCTCAAAAATAGCAATACAAGTTCTTGCAACTACATTGTCATCCATCTAAACAATGATATACGCGAGAAGAGCTATCACTATGAGTGAGAGTGGAACTAGTACATGAGTTCGTACCCCTCTCTCGCACTAGCGTGAACCTAAACTAACTACTGGCTATCGCTCGGAAACCAGAAACCGGTACACCTGGGCCTGACACTCCAGCCACTCATCGTATACTTCTGGCGTAGCACTTCTTCGCCATCTATGATCTATGCACCTGCATCGTCACATGAGTCGATGATATGAAAAATATATAGTTGAGCAACAGAAAGAGACAGACTTGGCAAAAATAGAAGCAACATATCATAAGCATAAATAACAAAGTTCATTGTACCCAAAATGCCCTAACTAGAGTGATCTTTGCTAGTCGAGGAGGACAGTTTAAAGTTTTGTCGTGCATAACTCAAAGTTTCGTCATACATAAAGTATGGACTAAACAGACACATTGTCATATATCGACAATCACTCAAGCATGTCGTGCCATCCATCCAAGTCAGGGAGGTAGTCCTCGAGCTTAGTGAAAGGCTCCAGGTCGAGACGCTGAGCCGCTACGCGTGTTCGGACGTCTCGCCGCAACATTTCCCCTTCCTCGTAGAACAACCCTGTTTTTTCGAGGACCTCCTTCATGATGATTTGGGCAAGTTCATGCTGGATGCGATAGAACTCAGCTTGAAGCCGATGATCGTCGATATCTCCTACTGTCCTTGCGCATTGTAGCATATTGGCATCCCCGGCTGTAGGTGACTGAAACGTCTCCGTTGTATCTATAATTTTTTATTGTTCCATGCTAATACTGTTCAACTTTCATATATTTTTGGCAACTTTTTATACTATTTTTGGGACTAACATATTGATCCAGTGCCCAGTGCCAGTTCCTGTTTGTTGCATGTTTTATGTTTCACAGAAACCCAATATCAAACGGTGTCCAAACGGTATAAAAATGAGCGGAGAATTATTTTGAAATATTTGTGATTTTTGGGAGGAAGAATCAGTGCCCGAGGGGGCCACGAGACAGGGGGGCGCGCCCCAGGGAGGCATGCGCACCCTGGACTCTCCTGGGCACCCCGTAAGATGGTTGACGCTCTTCTTTTGCTACAAGAAAGCTAATTTTATGAGAAAAATCTGGGCTAAAGATTCACCCCAATCGGAGTTACGGATCTCCGGATATAAAAGAAACGGTGAAGGGGCAGAATCAGGGAATGCAGAAACAGAGAGAGACAGATAGACAGATCCAATCTCGGAGGGGCTCTCTCCCCTCCCACGCCATGGGATCCAAGGACCAGAGGGGAAACCCTTCTCCCATCTAGGGAGAAGGTCAAGGAAGAAGAAGAAGAATGGGGGCTCTCTCCCCCTTGCTTCCGGTGGCGCCGGAGCGCTACCGGGGGCCATCATCATCACCGCGATCTTCACCAACACCTCTGCCATCTTCACCAACATCTCCATCACCTTTCCCCATCTATATTCAGCGGTCTACTCTCCCGCAACCCTCTGTACCCTCTACTTAAACATGGTGCTTTATTCTTCATATTATTATCCAATGATGTGTTGCCATCCTATGATGTCTGAGTAGATTTTCATTGTCCTATCGGTGATTGATGAATTGCTATGATTGGTTTGAATTGCATGTTTTATTATTGGTGTTGTCCTATTGTGCCCTCCGTGTCGCGCAAGCATGAGGGATCCCCGTTGTAGGGTTTGCAATATGTTCATGATTTGCTTATGGTGGGTGGCGTGAGTGACAGAAGCACAGACCCGAGTAAGTAGGTTGTTTGCTTATGGAATAAAGGGGACTTGATGCTTCAATGCTATGGTTTGGTTTTACCTTAATGATCTTTAGTAGTTGCGGATGCTTGCTAGAGTTCCAATCATAAGTGCATATGATCCAAGAAGAGAAAGTATGTTAGCTTATGCCTCTCCCTCAAATAGAATTGCAATAGTGATTACCGGTCTAGTAAAGTAGTCAATTGCTTAGGGACAATTTCACAACTCCTACCACCACTTTTCCACACTCACTATATTTACTTTATTGCTTCTTTATCTAAACAGCCCCTACTTTTTATTTACGTGCTCTTTATTATCTTGCAAACCTATCCAACAACACCTACAAAGTACTTCTAGTTTCATACTTGTTCTAGGTAAAGCGAACACTAAGCGCGCGTAGAGTCATATCAGTGGCAGATAGGACTTGAGAGGATATTTGTTCTACCTTTATCTCATCATTGGGTTCGACACTCTTACTTATCGAAAGAGGCTACAATTATCCCCTATACTTGTGGGTTATCAAGACCTTTTTCTGGCGCCATTGCCGGGGAGTCATAGCGTTGGGGTGAATATTCTCGTGTGTGCTTGTTTGCTTTATCACTAAGTAATTTTTATTTTTGCTGTTCTAAGTTGTTCTCTATCCTTAGCTATGGATATGGAACACAAAATACCCCAAAAATTAGGTGTACTTGTTACTCATGGAGATAGGGAACCTCCTAAAACCCTCGATGCTCGTTATGTGAAAGAAATTATGTACTACTTTGATAATCCTGAGAAAACCCCATTCAATTATGTTATGGGAGACACGTTGGATCAACGTGAATACTTTAGGGATTATCGCTTGACACAAAAAGGGAAACTATTATGGGATCAAATTCATATGTTACGTTGGTAGGCTCATCAACTATGCTTGAGATATGATTATACTTGTTGCTCTAGGATGAAGGCTCCACACCTTCCCTTTTCATGCAAATTCAATGATAATAAAACCTTAGCTTCTTATGCCAATGGTATATATGATTACTATGATGTGGAACAAATATAAGAATTCGTTGCTTTTATTGGTGCTTATGAGATTGAATCTATGTTTAAAGAGTTTGAAGATCTCGATGATTCAGTTTATAGACCTGAAAATTTTGCTATACTTAGATATTGCTATAAGAATTATGAATGCAATTACAATATTGATGCATTTATTGAGAAAGTCTCCGCTGTCCAAGAAGACACTAATATTTTGTAGGAGTCTATGGAAGAAGAAATTGATGAAACTGTGAGCTCATTGGATGAAAAAGATGATGAGGAGAGCGAAGAACAAAAGGAGGAAGAACGAATTAGCTACCCATGCCCACCTTCTATTGAGAGTAACTCTTCAACTCATACATTGTTTAATTTCCCTTCGTGCTTACCGAAGGATGATTGCTATGATCCCGTTGATTCTCTTGAAATATCCCCTTTTGATGATGCTTGCTATGCTTGTGGCCAAGATGCCAATATGAATTATGCTTATGGAGATGAACTTGCTATAGTTCCTTATGTTAAACATGAAATTGTTGCTATTTCACCCACACATGATAGTCCTATTATCTTTTTGAATTCTCCCGACTACACTATACCGGAGAAGTTTGCCCTTATTAAGGATTATATTGATGGGTTGCCTTTTACCATTGCACATGATGATTTTGATATATATAATATGCATGTGCTTGCTGCTCCTACTTGCAATTATTATGAGAGAGGAACTATATCTCCACCTCTCTATGTTTCCAATATGATAAAATTGCAAGAAACTGCTTATACTATGCATTGGCCTTTACTATGTGTACATGAATTGTTCTTTTATGACATGCCAATGCATAGGAAGAGAGTTAGACTTCATTGTTGCATGATATATGTTACTTTGTGCTCACTACTAAATTACAAATCATTGTTAATTAAAATTGGCTTTGATATACCTTGGGATCCGGGTGGATCCACTACTTGAGCACTATATGCCTAGCTTAATGGCTTTAAAGAAAGCGCTGCCATGGAGACAACCCGGAAGTTTTAGGGAGTCATTTATTTCTGTTGAGTGCTTTTATATAGTTTAAAAATAAAAAAAAATAAAGAGCGGAACCCAAAACTTTTCAAAAAGGAAAGTGAAAGTGAGAACGACAAGCATTGTTGAAGTGGGAGAGCTCCTTGAACTTTGTTCATGCTCACGGAAACTTCGTGAATATTAATTACAGAAACTTTTCATCAAAAATAATTATCCCCTCGTACAATTCCACTATATTATAAAAATAATGTGCCAAGGTTTGCCTTTAGGATGTTTACAATGCTTGTTGGTTTGTACAGTGTAGGACAGAAACTTTGGCTGTAGTGCACGATTTTACATTTTTAACTGGAACGTCAAATGGTTCTGATTCTTTTTGCAATGTCTTTCTGTACAAATTGTTTATTTTTCCTAATTGTGATAGAATTTTTGGGGTAACAGAAGTATGATGAATGTTCTGATTGCTACAGACTATTCTGTTTTTGACAGATTCTGTTTTTGATGCATAGTTTGCTTGTTTTGATGAAACTATCAATTTCTATCAGTGGATTAAGCCATGAAAAAACTATATTACAGTAGACACAATGCAAAAAAATTTTGAATGGTTTGCAACAGTACCTAGAGTAGTGATTTGCTTTATTATACTAACGGATCTTACCGAGTTTTCTGTTGAAGTTTTGTGTGGATGAAGTGTTTGATCGAGGATGTCTCGATATGAGGAAAAGGAAGAGAGGCAAGAGCTCAAGCTTGGGGATT
The DNA here is from genome assembly GCF_018294505.1 of Triticum aestivum. Lineage (NCBI taxonomy): Eukaryota > Viridiplantae > Streptophyta > Magnoliopsida > Poales > Poaceae > Triticum > Triticum aestivum. Next base: position 111,422,377 of record NC_057801.1, on the reverse strand, counting down.
CCCAAGGCACCCCAAGTAAATATTCAAGGAGACTCAAGCGTCTAAGCTTGGGGATGCCCCGGAAGGCATCCCCTCTTTCTTCAACAAGTATCGGTATGTTTTCGTATTCGTTTCATTCATGCGATATGTGCAAGTCTTGGAGCGTCTTGTGCATTTAGTTTTAACTTTTCTTTTATGCACCATGCTGGTATGAGATAGTCCTTGGTTGATTTATAGAATGCTCATTGCACCTCACTTAAATCTTTTGAGTATGGCTTTATAGAATGCTTCATGTGCTTCACTTATATCAATTGAAGTTTGGATTGCCTGTTTCTCTTCACATAGAAAACCGCCATTTGTAGAATGCTCTTTTGCTTCACTAATATTTGTTAAAGCATGGGCATATCTTTTGTAGAAAGAGTTAAACTCTCTTGCTTCACTTATACTCCCTCCGTTCCAAAATAGATGACTCAACTTTGTACTAACTTTAGTATAAAGTTAGTACAAAGTTGGGTCATCTATTTTAGAACGGAGGGAGTATCTATTTAGAGAGATGACAGGAATTGGTCAATCACATGGTTAGTCATAAAATCCTACATAAAACTTGTAGATCACTAAATATGATAGTTTGATTCCTTGAAATAGTTTTGCGATATAAAGGTGGTGATTAGTCGTGCTAGTTGAGTAATTGTGAAATTGAGAAATACTTGTGTTGAAGTTTGCAAGTCTGCACGTATGGTGAACCGTTATGTAACGAAGTTGGATCATGAGGTGTTCTTTGATTGCTTTCCTTATGAGTGGCGGTCGGGGATGAGCGATGGTCTTTTCCTACCAATCTATCCCTCTAGGGGCATGCGTAGTAGTACTTTGCTTCGAGGGCAAGTAGACTTCTGCAATAAGTATATGTGTTCTTTATGACTAATGTGAGTCCATGGATTATACGCACTCTTACCTTTCCGCAATTTGTTAGCCTCTACGGTACCGTGCATTGCCCTTTCTCACCTCGAGAGTTGGTGCAAACTTTGCCGGTGCATCCAAACCCCGTGATATGATACACTCTATCACAGATAAGCCTCCTTATATCTTCCTCAAAACAGCCACCATATCTACCTATTATGGCATTTCCATAGCCATTCCGAGATATATTGCCATGCAACTTCCATCATCATCATATACATGACTTGAGCATTCATTGTCATATTGCTTTGCATGATCGTAAGATAGCTAGCATGATGTTTTCATGGCTTGTCCGTTTTTTGATGTCATTGCTATGCTAGATCATTGCACATCTCGGTACACCGCCGGAGGCATTCATATAGAGTCATATCTTTGTTCTAGATATCGAGTTGTAATATTGAGTTGTAAGTAAATAAAAGTGCGATGATCATCATTATTAGAGCATTTCCCCAGTGAGGAAAGGATGATGGAGACTATGATTCCCCCACAAGTCGGGATGAGACTCCGGACTTAATGAAAAAAAAGAAAGGCCAAAGAAGCCAAATAAAAAAGGGGGGGCCAAAGAAGCCCAACAAAAAAAGAGAAAATAAAAAAAGAGAGAGAAAAAGAGAGAAGGGGCAATGCTACTATCCTTTTACCACACTTGTGCTTCAGAGTAGCACCATGTTCTTCATATAGAGAGTCTCCTGCGTTATCACTTTCATATACAAGTGGGAATTTTCATTATAGAACTTGGCTTGTATATTCTGATGATGGGCTTCCTCAAACGCCCAAGGTCTTCATGAGCAAGCAAGTTGGATGCACACCCACTTAGTTTCCAGTTTGAGCTTTAATATACTTATAGCTCTAGTGCATCCGTTGCATGGCAATCCCTACTCCTTACATTGACATCAATTGATGGGCATCTCCATAGCCCGTTGATTAGCCGCGTCGATGTGAGACTTTCCCCTTTTTCTCTTCTCCACATAACCCCCATCATCATATGCTATTCCACCTATAGTGCTATGTCCATGGCTGATAACCCACAAGTGTAAGGGATCACAACAACTTTCGAGGGTAGAGTATTCAACCCAAATTTATTGATTCGACATAAGGGGAGCCAAAGAATATTCTTAAGTATTAGCAGTTGAGTTGTCAATTCAACCACACCTGGATAACTTAATATCTGCAGCAAAGTATTTAGTAGCAAAGTGGTATGATAGTAATGGTAACAACGGCAAAAGTAAAGATAGCAGTTTTGTAGTAATTGTAACAGTAGCAACGGAAAAGTAAATAAGCAAAACACAAGATGTGAAAAGCAAGTAGGCATTGGATCAGTGATGGATAATTATGTCGGATGCGATTCCTCATGTAATAGCTATAACATAGGGTGACACAGAACTAGCTCCAGTTCATCAATGTAATGTAGGCATGTATTCCGAATATAGTCATACGTGCTTATGGAAAAGAACTTGCATGACATCTTTTGTCCTACCCTCCCGTGGCAGCGGGGTCCTAATGGAAACTAAGGGATATTAAGGCCTCCTTTTAATAGAGTACCAGACCAACGCATTAACACATAGTGAATACATGAACTCCTCAAACTATGGTCATCACCGAGAAGTATCCCGATTATTGTCACTTCGGGGTTGTCGGATCATAACACATAATAGGTGACTATAGACTTGCAAGATAGGATCAAGAACACACATATATTCATGAAAACATAATAGGTTCAGATATGTAATCATGGCACTCGGGCCCTAGTGACAAGCATTAAGCATAGCAAAGTCATAGCAACATCAATCTCAGAACATAGTGGATACTAGGGATCAAACCCTAACAAAACTAACTTGATTACATGGTAAATCTCATCCAACCCATCATCGTCCAGCAAGCCTACGATGGAATTACTCACGCACGGCGGTGAGCATCATGAAATTGGTGATGGAGGATGGTTGATGATGATGACAGCGATGAATCCCCCTCTCCGGAGCCCCGAACGGACTCCAGATCAGCCCTCCCGAGAGAGATTAGGGCTTGGCGGCGGCTCCGTATCGTAAAACGCGATGAAACTTTCTCTCTGATTTTTTTCTCTGTGAAACGGAATATATGGAGTTGGAGTTGAGGTCGGTGGAGTGTCAGGGGGCCCACGAGACAAGGGGGCGCGCCCAGGGGGGAGGGCGCGCCCCCACCCTCGTGGATAGGGTGTGGTCCCCTGGTCTTGATTCTTTCGCCAGTATTTTTTATATTTTCCAAAACTTATCTCCGTGGATTTTCAGGTCATTCCGAGAACTTTTGTTTTCTGCACAATAAACAACATCATGGTAGTTCTGTTGAAAACAGCGTCAGTCCGGGTTAGTTTCATTCAAATCATGCAAGTTAGAGTCCAAAACAAGGGCAAAAGTGTTTGGAAAAGTAGATATGTTGGAGACGTATCAACTCCCCCAAGCTTAAACCTTTGCTTGTCCCCAAGCAATTCAGTTGATAAACTGAAAGTGATAAAGAAAAACTTTTACAAACTCTATTTGCTCTTGTTGTTGTAAACATGTAAAGCCAGCATTCAGGTTTTCAGCAAGTATTATGAACTAGCCATACTCACAATAATACTCAGGTCTCACAATTACTCATATCAATGGCATAATCAGCTAGCGAGCGATAGTAATAAAACTCGGATGACAACACTTTCTCAAAACAATCATAATATGATATAACAAAATGGTATCTCGCTAGCCCTTTGTGAGACCGCAAAACATAAATGCAGAGCACCTTTAAAGATCAAGGACTGACTAAACATTGTAATTCATGGTAAAAGAGATCCAGTCAAGTCATACCCAATATAAACCAATAGTAATGAATGCAAATGACAGTGTGCTCTCCAGCGGGTGCTTTTTAATAAGAAGGTGATGACTCAACATAAAAGTAAATAGATAGGCCCTTCGCAGAGGGAAGCAGGGATTTGTAGAGGTGCTAGAGCTCGATTTTAAAATAGAGATGAATAACATTTTAAGCGGCATACTTTCACTGTCAATGCAGCAACAATGAGATGGCTTTATCTTCCATACTACATGCATTATAGGCAGTTCCCAAACAGAATGGTAAAAGTTTGTACTCCCCCACCACCAACAAGCATCAATCCATGGCTTGCTCGAAACAACGAGTGCCTCCAACTAACAATAGCCCCGGGGGAGTTTTGTTTAATTATTTTGATTTGCTTTGATCTTTTTGGATCATGGGACTGGGCATCCCGGTTACCGGCCCTTTCTCGTGAATGAGGAGCTGAGTCCACTCCTCTTCAGAATAACCCACCTAGCATGGAAGATATAGGCAGCCCTAGTTGAAACATGAGCTGCTCGAGCATACAAAACAGAATTTCATTTGAAGGCTTGGAGTTTGGCACATACAAATTTACTTGGAACGGCAGGTAAATACCACATATAGGAAGGTATGGTGGACTCATATGGAACAACTTTGGGGTTTAAGGAGTTTGGATGCACAAGCAGTATTCCCGCTTAGTACAGGTGAAGGCTAGCAAAAGACTGGGAAGTGACCAACTGAGAGAGCGACAATAGTCATGAACATGCATAAAAATTAATTCACACCGGGTACAAGCATGAGTAGGATATAATCCACCATGAACATAAATATCATGAAGGCTATGTTGATTTGTTTCAACTACATGCGTGAACATGTGCCAAGTCGAGTCACTCAATTCATTCAAAGGAGGATACCATCCCATCATACCACATCATAATCATTTTAATAGCATGTTGGCATGCAAGGTAAACCATTATAACTCAAAGCTAATAAGGCATGGCACAAGCAACTATAATCTCTAAATGTCATTGCAAATATGTTTACTTCATAATAAGCTGAATCAGGAACGATGAACTCATCATATTTACAAAAGCAAGAGAGGTCGAGTTCATACCAGCTTTTCTCATCTCAATCAGTCTATCATATATCGTCATTATTGCATTTCACTTGCACGAGCGAACGATGTGTATAATAATAATAGTGCACGTGCATTGGACTAAGCTAGAATCTGCAAGCATTCAACTCAAGAGAGAAGACAAAGTAATATGGGATCTAAGTTAAATAAACAATCATGCATATGAGAGCCACTAAACATTTTCAATATGGTCTTCTACTCTCGACCCCCAAAGGAAGGAAAAGAAAATAAAGCTATTTACACGGGAAAGCTCCCAACAAGTAAGAAGAAGAACGAGAAATCTTTTTGGGCTTTCATTTTAATTTCTACTACAAGGATGGAAATTAAACTAACTAATTTTTTTTGGTTTTTCTTAAGGTTTATCAAACACACAAGAAGAAAGCTAGAAAAAGGAACTTAAACTAGCATGGATAATACAATGAAAGAGTATGAGCACCGACGACTAGGATAGTGTGTGAACATGAATGTAAAGTTGGTGAGAAATACGTACTCCCCCAAGCTTAGGCTTTTGTCCTAAGTTGGTCTATGGCCAAGGGTAGCCTGGCTGATATCCATAGTTGTAACTGGGGTCATACTAAGATGCCGCAGCAAATGCCTCCTGAGCTGCCGCTTGTTGGCGAGGCGCCTCCGCCCCCCCTCGTGTTCAGCTGCCTCCTCCCTGGTAACAACATATCTTCCTTTTGCCTGGTAATCAAAAAGGAAAGGAGCAGGGAGAGTAACATGGACAGAGCTATGTCTGTCAAAGGTTAGTCGATACTTGAGGAATTGTTCATTCCTCCTAAGAAAATGATGTTTGACCATAGCGTCATCATCTAAATAAGCAGGAGGCAACACCATACCCCCTCTCGTGGGGCTATACCAAGATAATTAGCCACACGGGTCGCATAAATTCCTCCAAATAAATCTCCAACCCTACCATTATTATGCAACCTACGTGCAACTATTGCCCCCAAGTTGTAATCTTTATAACCTAACACAGAGCTCTTGAGGACACGAAGATCAGGGACACACATATGACATGCTTCATCTTTACCATTAATGCATCTACCAATGAAGAGGGCAAAATAATGTATAGCAGGAAAATGAATGCTCCCTATGGTAGCTTGTGCTATATCCCTAGATTCTCCCACAGTAATACTAGCAAGAAAGTCTCTAAATTCAGATTTGTGGGGATCATTAACATTGCCCCACTGCGGGAGTTTGCAAGCAGTTGTAAAATCCTCTAAGTCCATGGTATAAGATTTATCATAAATATCAAATAGGACACTCTGAGAATTACGTGAACATTTATATTTAAACCTTCTCACAAATGAATCAGTCAATTGATAGTACTGAGGACACTTATCTTGTAAGAAGTCCTCAAGATCGGCATTACGCACATATGCGTCAAATTCCTCCTTAAAGCCTGCATTGACCATAAAATCGTCTGATGGCCACTCACAAGCTCGCACTTCTACGTCCCTCGGTAGTTCATCGTCTTGCTCACGCATAGCAAGCCTTGGTCCCTTCTTTATTGAGGAACCACCTTGATACATTCTCCTAGACATAATTCTTTTTCTAAAAAAATTCTGAAATTTTAGTAACTTCAAAATAAAAGTGAATAAAACTAAACAAGCTTGGTAGCAACTACTCCTACAAGTGCCTAGAGCCTATATCATGCATTAGAATTACTTGGGACCTCATTAATTTGACATGCAAGCTCAAGAACAGGGTCACCTATGCAGCAAAAATTTGCAATGAATAAAGCACTAGAACAAAAACTAATTGGACCAATGGAGGAGTCACATACCAAGCAACAATCTCCCAAAGCAGTTTTGTGAATGGAGCTTTGAGCAAGGAGATCGAAAATCGCAGCAAAATGAGCTAGAACTCGTGCTTGAGCTGGATGAGGATTTTTTTGGGAAGAAGATGGAGTGTGTGGGTGCAGGAATAAGTGGAGGGGGGCCACCGTGGGCCCACGAGACAGGGGGGCGCGCCCAGGGGGTGTGGGCGCGCCCTCCACCCTCGTGGCCTGGTGCTTGCCCCTCCTGCAGTGTTTTCTATGCCTAAAATCTTCAAATATTCCATAAAAAATCATACTAAATTTGCAGGGCGTTTGGAGCACTTTTATTTTCGGGATATTTTTTTACACGGATAATTCAGAAAACAGACAAATAATACTAATTTTGCTTTATTTATTCTAAATAACAGAAAGTAAAAAGAGGGTACAGAAGGTTGTGCCTTCTAGTTTCATCTATCTCATGATCATCAAAATGAATCCACTAACAAGGTTGATCAAGTCTTGTTAACAAACTCATTCCGAATAACACGGAACCAGAGAATTTCGAATAACACTAAGTTACCTCAACGGGGATATGAACATCCCCAACAATAAGAATATCATACTTTTTCTTGACAGTAGGAAGAGGAAATTCAAAACCTCCAATAATGATAGTTGGAACTTTTCCAATAGAATTGATGCTATGAACTTGGAGTTGTTTCCTCGGAAAGTGTACCGTACGCTCATTACCATTAACATGAAAAGTGACATTGCCTTTGTTGCAATCAATAACAACCCCTGCATTATTCAAAATGGGTCTACCAAGGATAATCGACATACTATCGTCCTTGGGAATATCAAGAATAACAAAGTCCGTTAAGATAGTGACATTTGCAACCACAACAGGCACATCCTCACAAATACCGACAGGTATAGCGGTTGATTTATCAGCCATTTGCAAAGATATTTTAGTAGGTGTCAACTTATTCAATTTAAGTCTACGATATAAAGATAGAGGCATAACACTAACACCAGCTCCAAGATCACATAAAGCAATTTTAACATAGTTTCTTTTGATGGAGCATGGTATGGTTGGTACCCCGGGATCTCCAAGTTTCTTTGGTATTCCACCCTTAAAAGTGTAATTAGCAAGCATGGTGGAAATTTCAGCTTCCGGTATCTTTCTTTTATTTGTAATGATATCCTTCATATACTTAGCATAAGGATTTAACTTAAGCATATCAGTTAAGCGCATACGTAAGAAGATAGGTTTCAGCAAAGCGCTCAAAATCCTCATCATCCTTTGTCTTGGATGGTTTAGGAGGAAAGAGCATGGGTTTCTGAACCCATGCATGGTTCTCTTTCTTTACCGTGCTTCCTACCAACAAAGTCTCTTTTATCATAACGTTGATTCTTTGATTGTGGGTTATCAAGATCAACAACAGGTTCAATCTCTACTTCATTATTATTTTTGCTAGGTTGAGCATCAACATGAACATTATCATTGACATTATCACTAGGTTCATGTTCATCACCTGATTGTGTTTCTGCATCAGAAATAGAAATATCATTGGGATTCTCAGGTGTGTCTACAACAGGTTCACTAGAAGCATGCAAAGTCCTATCGTTTTTCTTTTTATTCTTTTTGGAAGAACTAGGTGCCTCTAAATTATTGCTCTGAGAATCTTGCTCGATTCTCTTAGGGTGGCCTTCAGGATACAATGGTTCCTGAGTCATTCTACCAGTTCTAGTAGCCACTCTAACAACAAAGTCATATTTATTATTTAATTCATCAAGCAAATCACTTTGAGCTTTAAGTACTTGCTCAGCTTGAGTGGTAACCATAGAAGCATATTTGCTAATGAGTTTAAGTTCACCTTTAACTCTAGCCATATAATCACTCAAGTGTCCTATCTCGAAAGCATTATTCTTTAATTCTCCACCAACATAAGCATTAAAATTTTCTTGTCTAGCCATAAAGTCATCAAACTCATCTAGGCATGGGCTATGAAATTTAGTAGGGGGAATTTCAACTTTATCATATCTATAGAGAGAATTTACCTTTACTACCTGTGTCGGGTTATCAAGACAATGTGTTTCTTCAATAGGCGGTATATTAAGACCATGTATTTCTTTAATAGGTGGTAAATTCTTAACATCTTCAGCTTTAATACCTTTTTCTTTCATTAATTTCTTTACCTCTTGCATACCTTCAGGACTGAGAAATAGAACACCTCTCTTCTTAGGAGTGGGTTTAGGAATAGGCTCAGGAGTTGGCTCAATTGGTTCAGGAATTGCCTCAGGAATTGGCTCAGGGAGAGTCCAATTATTTTCATTAGTCAACATATTATTCAATAGTAATTCAGCTTCGTCGACTGTTCTTTCCCTGAAAACACAACCAACACAACTATCCAAGTAATCCTTGGAAGCATCGGTTAGTCCGTTATAAAAGATATCAAGTATTTCATTTTTCTTAAGAGGATGATTAGGCAAAGCATAAGTAATCGGAGAAGCTTCTCCCAAGCTTGTGGGAGACTCTCATCTTTGATTTGCACAAAATTATAAATTTCCCGCAAGGCAGCTTGTTTCTTATGAGCAGGGAAATATTTAGCAGAGAAGTAATAAATCATATCCTGGGGACTACACACACAACCAGGATCAAGAGAATTAAACCAAGTCTTAGCATCACCCTTTAATAAGAACGGAAATATCTTAAGGATATAATAATAGCGAGACTTCTCATCATTAGTAAACAGGGTGGCTATATCATTTAACTTGGTAAGATGAGCCACAACAGTTTCAGATTCAAGGCCATAAAAGGATCAGATTCAACCAAAGTAATTATTTCAGGATCAACAGAGAATTCATAATCCTTATCAGTAACACAGATAGGTGAAGTAGCAAAAGCAGGGTCAGGTTTCATTCTAGCATTAAGAGATTGCTGCTTCCATTTAGCTAATAAATTTTTAAGATCATATCTATCTTTGCAAGCAAAGATAGCTGTAGCAGCTTCCTCCTCCATAACATAACCCTCAGGAACAACAGGTAATTCATAATCAGGGGGAGAACTTTCATCCTCACTATCATCAATAATAGCATCTTCAATAATTTCATTCTCTCTAACCCTAGCAAGTTGTTCATCAAGAAATTCACCTAATGGCACAGTAGTATCACACACAGAAGTAGTTTCATCATAAGTATCATGCATAGCAGAAGTGGCATCATCAATAACATGCGACATATCAGAATTCATAGCAGTAGCAGGTTTAGGTATCGCAAGCTTACTAATAACAGAAGGAGAATCTAGTGTAGAGCTAGATGGCAGTTCCTTACCTCCCCTCGTAGTTGAGGGGAAAAATCTTAGTTCTTTCATCTTTCAAGTTCCTCATAGTGATCAAAAGATATAAATCCCAAGTGACTCAAATAATAGAGCTATGCTCCCCGGCAACGGCGCCAGAAATTAGTCTTGATAACCCACAAGTGTAGGGGATCGCAACAACTTTCGAGGGTAGAGTATTCAACCCAAATTTATTGATTCGACACAAGGGGAGCCAAAGAATATTCTTATGTATTAGCAGTTGAGTTGTCAATTCAACCACACCTGGATAACTTAATATCTGCAGCAAAGTATTTAGTAGGAAAGTGGTATGATAGTAATGGTAACAGTGGCAAAAGTAAAGATATCAGTTTTGTAGTAATTGTAACAGTAGCAATGGAAAAGTAAATAAGCGAAACACAAGATGTGAAAAGCTCGTAGGCATTGGATCAGTGATGGATAATTAAGTCGGATGCAATTCCTCATGTAATAGCTATAACATAGGGTGACACAGAACTAGCTCCAGTTCATCAATGTAATGTAGGCATGTATTCCGAATATAGTCATACATGATTATGGAAAAGAACTTGCATGACATCTTTTGTCCTACCCTCCCGTGGCAGCGAGGTCCTAATGGAAACTAAGGGATATTAAGGCCTCCTTTTAATAGAGTAGCGGACCAAAGCATTAACACATAGTGAATAAATGAACTGCTCAAACTATGGTCATCACCGAGAAGTATCCCGATTATTGTCACTTCGGGGTTTTCGGATCATAACACATAATAGGTGACTATAGACTTGAAGATAGGATCAAGAACACACATATATTCATGAAAACATAATAGGTTTGGATCTGTAATCATGGCACTCGGGCCCTAGTGACAAGCATTAAGCACAGCAAAGTCATAGCAACATCAATCTCAGAACATAGTGGATACTAGGGATCAAACCCTAACAAAACTAACTTGATTACATGGTTATTCTCATCCAACCCATCACCGTCCAGCAAGCCTACGATGGAATTACTCACGCACGGTGGTGAGCATCATGAAATTGGTGATGGAGGGTGGTTGATGATGATGACGGTGACGAATCCCCCTCTCCGGAGCCCCGAACGGACTCCAGATCAGCCCTCCCGAGAGAGATTAGGGCTTGGCGGCGGCTCCGTATCGTAAAACGCGATGAAACTTTCTCTCTGATTTTTCTCTCTGCGAAACAAAATATATGGAGTTGGAGTTGAGGCCGGTGGAGCGTCAGGGGGCCCACGAGACAGGGGGCGCGCCCAGGGGGGAGGGCGCGCCCCACCCTCGTGGACAGGGTGTGGGCCCCCTGGTCTTGATTCTTTCGCCAGTATTTTTTATATTTTCCAAAACTTATCTCCGTGGATTTTCAGGTCATTCTAAGAACTTTTGTTTTCTGCGCAATAAACAACATCATGGCAGTTCTGCTGAAAACAGCGTCAGTACGGGTTAGTTTCATTCAAATCATGCAAGTTAGAGTCCAAAACAAGGGCAAAAGTGTTTGGAAAAGTAGATACGTTGGAGACGTATCAATGGCTTGCGCTCATGTATTGCGTGAGGGTTGAAAAGGCTGAAGCGCGTTAAAAAGTATGAACCAATTGCTCGGCTTGTCATCGGGGTTGTGCATGATTTGATGCTTTGTGTGGTGAAGATGGAGCATAGCCAGACTATATGATCTTGTAGGGATGAGCTTTCTTTGGCTATGTTATTTCGATACGACATAATTGCTTGATTGGTATGCTTGAAGTATTATTGTTTTTATGTCAAATGATAGACTATTGCTTTGAATCACTCGTGTCTTAATATTCATGCCATGATTAGACATATGATCAAGATTATTATAGGTAGCATTCCACATCAATTTTTTTCTTTTTTTATCATTTACCTACACGAGGACGAGCAGGAATTAAGCTTGGGATGCTGATAAGTCTCCGTCGTATCTATAATTTTTGATTGTTCCATGCCAATATTATTCAACTTTCATATACTTTTGGCAACTTTTTATACAATTTTTGGGACTAACATATTGATCCAGTGCCCAGTGCCAGTTCTTGTTGGTTGCATGTTTTATGTTTCACAGAAACACAATATCAAACTGTGTCCAAACGGGATAAAAACGAACGGAGAATTATTTTGGAATATTTGTGATTTTTGGGTGGAAGAATCAGTGCCCGAGGGGGCCACGAGACAGGAGGGCGTGCCCCAGGGAGGCAGGCATGCCCTGGACTCTCCTGGGCACCCCATAAGGCGGTTTATGCTCTTCTTTAGCCGCAGAAAAGCTAATTTTATGAGAAAAATCTGGGCGAAAGATTCACCCCAATCGGTGTTACGGATCTCCGAATATAAAAGAAACGGTGAAGGGGGAGAATCAGGAAACGCAGAAACAGAGAGAGACAGAGAGACAGATCCAATCTCGGAGGGGCTCTCGCCCCTCCCATGCCATGGGAGCCGAGGACCAGAGGGGAAACCCTTCTCCCATCTAGGGAGAAGGTCAAGGAAGAAGAAGAATAAGGGGGGGCTCTCTCCCCCTTGCTTCCGGTGGCGCTGGAGCGCTACCGGGGGCCATCATCATCACCGCGATCTTCACTAACACATCCGCCATCTTCACCAACATCTCCATCACCTTCCCCCATCTCTATTCAGCGGTCCACTCTCTCGCAACCCGCTGTACCCTCTACTTAAACATGGTTCTTTATGCTTCATATTATTATCCAATGATGTGTTGCCATCCTATGATGTCTGAGTAGATCTTCGTTGTCCTATCGGTGATTGATGAATTGCTATGATTGGTTTGAATTGCATGTTTTATTATTGGTGCTGTCCTATTGTGCCCTCCGTCTCGCGCAAGCGTGAGGGATCCCCGTTGTAGGGTTTGCAATATGTTCATGATTTTCTTATGGTGGGTGGCATGAGTGATAGAAGCACAGACCCGAGTAAGTAGGTTGTTTGCATATGGGATAAAGGGGACTTGATGCTTTAATGCTATGGTTGGGTTTTACCTTAATGATCTTTAGTAGTTGCGGATGCTTGCTAGAGTTCCAATCATAAGTGCATATGATCCGAGAAGAGAAAGTATGTTAGCTTATGCCTCTCCCTAAAATAAAATTGCAATAGTGATTACCGGTCTAGTAAAGTAGTCAATTTCTTAGGGACAATTTCACAACTCCTACCACCACTTTTCCACACTCGCTATATTTACTTTATTGCTTCTTTATCTAAACAACCCCTAATTTTTATTTATGTGCTCTTTATTATCTTGCAAACCTATCCAACAACACCTACAAAGTACTTCTAGTTTCATATTTGTTCTAGGTAAAGCGAACACTAAGCGTGCGTAGAGTCGTATCAGTGGAAGATAGGACTTGAGAGGATATTTGTTCTACCTTTAGCTCCTTGTTGGGTTCGACACTCTTACTTATCAAAAGAGGCTACAATTATCCCCTATACTTGTGGGTTATCAGTGACATGTGAAGGTTCTGCCGATCCCGTCTGTACTCCAGCATCTGGTGTATGACATAGAATCCATCATTAAGACTATCACTCGGTTGCTGGATGCAGCAAAAGTCGGTCTTATGGCCGAAGGCGGCCCTGCCGTTCCTAGTCTTCTTGATCTTGACCTCTCCACCCCGTACGCTGTAGAAAAAGATAGCACTTCGAGAACAGACTTGATGTGGGTGTAATCCTTTTTGTTAATGTTCTTCGACGAGTCCAAGTAAAGAGCGTGGGAGTATATATCGGGGGTAAAGGATGATGAGGACGGCGCACCCGTTGCTGCACAAAATAAGTACACCTCAAATTAATTAGCCTCCATCGTGCAAATGAATGATTGAAATCGAAGGAAGGGCATCGGTGCGAATGACTTACAGGGGATGATAAGGCACGAGAATCATCTCCTTGTCCTTATTGGTGAGCATGAAATTGAAGAGGTAGTCACTCACGTATTCACGGTGCTCTGTGCAGACTTCCAAGAATCTCTCATGCATGAAGTACGGGTCAGTGACACATATATAAGGTATCTGCTCAATCCTGATGATGTAGTTCATGTACAAGGCATAAAGGCGGACAAATGTAAAATCCAGCTTCTTCAAGTGAACCATGTCGAAGATGTAATCGAATCGAAGGAAGAACTTCTATGTGGGGATTGTGTCGACGTACAACCTTTGCCGCGGCACGTTAACAACGTAGAGTGGGTATCCTAGATTTTCCGAGGCGATTAGGCTTTTCTCTCTCCGTAACACTTCGTCATGAAGTCTCCTCAGATCGCCGTGTATGGCCTGTACCAATGCCTTAGGTAGGATTGGTTCACTGGCGATATGGTATTTCTCCGCATCGGGGACAGGTATACAGTCTTGAACCCGAGGCTACGGAGGCGGCTGGATCATAGCAGCAGCTTTATTGCTGCCTTTTCTCACTCTCTTCCGATGCTTCTTTGGTGGAAGGTCGTCTATAGTACGTCCAGGCTTTGGAGGCGGAAATTCAGGCATTGACTCACGACGCTCAAACCCTAAGTACTCATACTGCCGAGCCATCGATCCTCCATCACCAGTGGCGCTAGTATTGAGATAATGTTGAGTGTCATCCTCATCCTCATCCTCATCTATGGCGATGTCATCAACGACTAATGGAGCCTCTTCCTCACCCAGTCCGTTATTACCCAGCACGATAGATGACTCTAATTGGGTAGGTGGGGTGCTGATGTTCATACCTTGCGGAGGCTGCGTGGTCGTGGGTTTGCTTCTGGCCGCCTGCAGATGAAGCAGACTCTTTGGCCACAACAGGACCCACGTCTTGCAATTGCCAAGCTGCCGCGGGGTCTCGTCGTCATCTCCCCCTAGTACCGGAGGGACCAAATTCTTGTGGCCTAGTTTGACACTGGCACGAAAACCCTGAAGACGTCTGGGTCGATTGGCCGGATGTGGAACAATTGTTCCTTCGAATTCATTATCGTCGCCTTCCCGACGTCCACCTTCTGGCCGTTGATGTCATACAATATGGTGCACGGGGCATCGGCCTGCAAAGACATGTCTGTGATGTGAGACATTCGAAAGGCAACAGAAATGGGAGATTATATATTTATTGAAGAGGGTCGGTGTGACAAGTACCGTGAGGGTGTCGAGCTCAGCCAAAGACGAAGCAGGTGCGGGAGTCGGTGCAGGAGCAGGTGCTGGTGCAGGTGCAGGTGCTGGTGCAGGTGCTAGTGCAACGCTAGTCAAGCTGCTCCTAAAGAATTCGGCAAGGGGAAAGTCCGCTGCATCTTTTTCTGGATTTCGCCTGCTCCAACCGACGATAGCCGGAACCAAGACTGTTAGCTCCTGTTTTACGGCAGCTAACGCTGTTGCGACTGTCTTAGCTGAATTCTTCTCAACCGCAATCTCAACCTTCTTGTCGATGCTTTCTTTAGTTAACCTCCGTCTTTCCTTTCTCTTCTTCGTGGTCTCAGCGTAGTACTTAGGGCTGGAAAAAAGCTTGAAGCTCGTGAGCTAAACAAGTAGCTCGTGACTCGGCTCGAATTGACTCGAACTCGAAGAATAACGAGTCGAGCCGAGCTTTAGTTTAAGATCGTTTATGGACCAAGTTAAACGAGCCAATCTCGTGAGTACTCGTGTAACTCGTTAGGCTTGATATAATAGATCAGCCACTCCCAATACAAAGAAAGACTAGCCACTAAACAACCTACATCCCAGGTGCACAACCCAAGGCCGAGCAGTTGAAGGCCTAGCCTCCTAGGAGACTCATGAGCTACAAGAAAATTACAATTGTTTAATGATATATATGTTTAATATATACATAATCATTTTTATCATAATTGAGGGCTTTATGTTTATATCTTAAACGAGCCTAACAAGTTAAACGAGCCAGCTCGCGAGTTATATGAGTCGAGCCAATCTTCGATTTGAGCTCGTTATAGTAACGAGTCGAGTCGAGCTCACTCGTTAACGAAACAAGCTCTAGCGAGTCGAGCCGAGCTGGCTCGACTCGGCTCGAATTCCAGCCCTAGTAGTACTTCTTCCATGTGGCGTTGTCTCCAACACAGTGCACGCGTCCATACGACGGCCGAGTGTCCACCAGGAGTTGTTTCAATATGTGCAACGCCCGGTTGAATGGGGTGTCCCACTTGGGCCTCGCCAATGCCTTAGACGGCGAGTCGCTTTCGGTCGCAATCCTGTGCTGCTCTCTTTGCAAAAGGAACAAGGATCGTTTACAAATATGACTAAGCGTGCAGTCGAATTGATCAGAAACTAAAATTACCAGTAGTCTCATGAACTCCGTCGTGACCGGGCCTATCTCGAAAACCTTCTTGACTGGGTCCCAACGATACCGGGCCCTGAGGACATCATACTCCTGCGGGACACTGAACTCCGCCAAGGGGTCTGGGATGCCCATACTTTCGCATTTCGCGTCCTCCTTGGCCCATATGGACCTCTTCCCCACGTAACCACGTCTTCCAAGGTGGTGGTGCCCCATGTTCCTCTGTTGAAGCCCCTTCATGTACTTTGACTTTTTTTGGCATCTTTGGCATCGCAAGCCGCCTTGAATAGTTCAAAATGCTCTAGCGTGATTGTTGGATTTTCCTTCACAATCTCGGAGTAGGGTTCCTTTTTGTCGATGGCGCGTTTCACCCTTCCTCTCCAGGCAGCCAATGCGTCGCTACACTTGGTCATGGCGCGTTTGTTTATCCGCCTCATTGCCGGGTCTTTCTGTGGATCTTTATATTGGATTTCATCCCAGCCCGGGAACATGAATATCTGGTGCAGCAGGGTTAGGATGGATTTCTTCATATTTGGCCTCTTCTTTAGTTTCTCATCATTGATGGTGGCGCATGCCCGTACGATGCATCCTATCTGATTGCCGTAGTAGGAACGCGCTTCCACAGGCAGTTTTGGCTCAAAATTGCCGTCATCCACCTCGGTGACCACTAGTCTAGTAGTGAGGAGCTGGTTTAGGCGTCGACATCTCCTCTTCGCTTTTGGTTCTATGGCTTTGCTAGTCTCGGTGCCGGTCTCGGTGCCGGGCTCGGTGCCGGTCTGGGTCTCAATGCCAGTCTTGGTGCCGGTCTCAATGTGGGTCTCGGATGAGGCAGGTGGGCCCATCAACAACAACCGTTGATCGTTGGCAAGGCTCAAATATTCATGTGCCACCGGGTAGACATCGTCGCAATCACCAGAACCCTGTCCTTCGTCATTGCTAGCCATGTTTCCTAGGATTAAATCTAGTCAATTAATTCTAGACCTAATAAAATGAATAATGACATAAAAAGTCCTATGTTTTGCAGGAACATTGATTCCTTCCCGGTGCGGTAAATCCCGGGCACTCGATATGTCCTAGTTTGTAGCACAACTCATCTCGGAATTCACGAAATTTTTTGGTATTACCTTTGCTAAAAAGTGGACAAATCGAGCACCTGAAATTTGCCGGAATGGAAATGAATCAACATTCCGGCAAAACATAGGCCACTTGGCTTCATTCCTTCGAAACAACAAAAGGCCACTTGGGCACAATCGAACCACTTCAATGAAAAGATATAACATGACCACTTCAATGAAAAGATATAATGAACAATAAAATTCTAGGAAGGGATCATCTTTAAAATAAAACTTGCCTAAATTCTTTTCAGTGAAAAATAGTGGTCTTTTCAAAAATCAAAAACCTTTCAAAATGACCTCGCTAAACACTTCTCTTCCTAGGACAGAACCCAAATTATGTTGATCTAGCTATTCCTCTCTCTCTCACACACACATTATTTTCTCTAACCCTTCTCTGCCTAGGACAGAACCCAAATTATGTTGATCTAGCTATTCCTCTCTCTCTCTCTCACACACACACATTATTTTCTCTAACCCTTCTCTGCCTAGGACAGAACTCCATTTCTCTAACCCTTCTGACCTAATGCCCAAAAATAAAATTTTGCTCTAACCTAGCCAACCTACTTAACCTAGCTTGTTAACCTAACAAACCTAGCTATTTAACATAGTTAGTTAACCTAGTTTACCTACATAATTAACCTAATTAAACTAGTTAACCTAGCTAGTTCTGTGTCAAAGCCCTAAATAAATTTTTGCACTAACCTAGATAATTAACCTAATTAAACTATTTAACCTAACTAGTTCTCTGTCAAAGCCCTAACTAAATTTTTGCACTAACCAAGATAACTAATCTAATTAAACTAGTTAACCTAACTAGTTCTCTGTCAAAGCCCTAACTAAATTTTTGCACTAACCTAGATAATTAACCTAATTAACCCAGTTAACCTAGCTAGCTAGTTCTCTGTCCAGTGTTTGTGCTATGCATGAGAGAGAGAGGAGGGGTGGGGGCTTACAGAGGATGGCTCCGGTGGTGGCGAGGGAGGCAGTGGTGGCGAGGGAGGCAGGGGCATCTCCGGTAACGGCGAGGGAGGCAATTGTGGCGAGGGAGGATCCGGTGGCATCGATGGTGCCTCCGGTGGCATTGATGAAGCCGCGCGGCTCCGGTGGCGTTGGGTGCGGCTCCGATGGCATCGACGGCGCGCGACTCTGGTGGCTCCGGGGGCGTCGACGTCGGCAGGAGACGGCGGAGAAGTGAGGCGACGACAAATTGGGGAGACGGCGGCGAAGTGGGGCGAGGGATTTGGTTGAGAAGTGGTGGCCGGGGGGAAACCGTTTTTGGGTTAAGTCAAACTTAGCGGGAGCGCATCTTGCAAAACGCGCTAGAGCTAAGATAGCTCTAGCGGTTTTTACGAAATGCACTACTGCTATAGCTATGTAATTTCCTTTTATTTTCTTATTTCCTTTTCTGTTTCTATAGCGGGGGTCTAGGAAACGCGCTGTTGCTATATTATCTATAACACCTCTTATGAACAGATGCTACTGCTATGCCTTTCTCCTTTTCCCCCTTTTTCATTTATTTTTCTTTACATTTTATTTTTTTCCTTTCTCCTTTTTCTATTTCTTTCATTTTCATTTACTTTTCTATCTGTTTTTCATTTTGTTTTATTTCCATTAGCAGTAGCGCTTTTCATACAGAACGCGATGCTACATAGATCCTAGCGCTAGCGCTTTCTACAAGACCGCTACTACTATGTGTAGCCTATCGACTTAGTAATGGGAATATTAGTAGTAGCGCTTTTCCAGGAACACGCGCTACTACTACATTTTTATCTGTAGCGCCCTTTTCCTGCAAGTACTACTACTATCTAGCACTAGCGTCCTTTTTTAGCCCATGCTACTGCTAAAGTTTTGTGTATAAGGTTTTCCCTAGTAGTGCATGGTAGAATTGCATTGATCGGAAACTTAAATACATGTGTGAATACATGAACAAATACTGTGCCCCTAGTATGCATGTACTAGACTAGCTCGTTGATCAAAGATGGTTAAGGTTTCCTAACCATAGACATGTGTTGTCATTTGATAACGGGATCACATCATTAGGAGAATGATGTGATGGAGAAGACCCACCCATTAGCTTAGCATAA
Organism: Triticum aestivum; assembly: GCF_018294505.1. Classification (NCBI taxonomy): domain Eukaryota; kingdom Viridiplantae; phylum Streptophyta; class Magnoliopsida; order Poales; family Poaceae; genus Triticum; species Triticum aestivum. The sequence continues at coordinate 111,402,965 of NC_057801.1, read as the reverse complement.
TGATCGTTCAGTTTATTGCTATTGTTTTCTTCATGTGAAATACATATTCCTTCGACTATGAGATTGTGCAACTCTCGAATACCGGAGGAATACCTTGTGTTCTATCAAACGTCAGAACATAACTAGGTGATCATAAATATGCTCTACAGGTATCTCCGAAGCTGGTCATTGAGTTGGCATCGATCAAGATTAGGATTTGTCACTCTGAGTTTTGGAGAGGCATCTCTGGACCCTTTAGGTAATACACATCATTAGCTTGCAAGCAAATGACTAAGGAGTTAGTCACGAGGTGATGTATTACGGAACGAGTAAAGAGACTTGCCAGTAACGAGATTGAACTAGGTATAAAGATTCCGACGATTGAATCTCGGGCAAGTAACATACCAATGGACAAAGGGAATTATGTATGTTGTCATAACGGTTCGACCGATAAAGATCTTCATAGAGTATGTACGAGACAATATGGGCATCTAGGTTCTGCTATTGGTTATTGACCGGAGAGGTGTCTCGGTCATGTCTACATAATTCTTGAACCCGTAGGGTCCGCACGCTTAACATTCATTGATGATATAGTGTTATATGAGTTATATGTTTTGGTGATTGAATGTTGTTCAGAGTCCCAGATGAGATCATGGACATGACGAGGAGTCTCGAAATGGTCGAGAGGTAAAGATTGATATATAGGACGATGGTATTTGGACACCAGAAGTGTTTCGGGACGTACCGGGAAGGAATCGAGTCACCGGAAGGGGTTTCGGGCACCTCCCAGATAAGTTGTGGGCCTTATGGGCCAAAGGAGGGGATAGACCAGCCCTCAAAGGGGCTGGTGCACCTCCTCCCTTGTTTGGCCAGCCCAAGGGAAGGAAAAGGGGGAGGGCTAGCCCCTCCCTACCTTTCCCTCTCATTGGAGAAAGGAAAGGGGGGGGGGGCGCTTAGGGAGTCCTGGATGGGGGGGTCCTCGGGTGCCCGGCCTATTCAACATGGGCCGCACTGATGGGTCGTGAAGATAAAAGCTGAAGATCATCCCCGTGTCCGGGTAGGACTCCTATATGCGTGAACGGCAAGTTTTGGTGTCCGGATGTATTATTTCCTTCCTCTGCAAACCGACTTTGTACGGCCCTAGGCCCCTCTGGTGTTTAGATAAACCGGAGGGTTTAGTCCATGGAGGCTATCAGAATTCTCATAGGCTAGACAACTAGGGTTTAGCCATTATGATCTCGACGTAGATCAACTCTTGTAACCCCTATACTCATTAAATACAATCAAGCAGGACGTAAGGTTTTACCTCCATTAAGAGGGCCCGAACCTGGGTAAACATTGTGTCCCCATTGTCCCTTGTTACCATCATCCTCAGACACACAGTTCGGGACTTCCTACCTGAGATCTGCCAGTTTTGACACCGACATTGGTGCTTTCATTGAGAGTTCCATTGTGTTGTCGATAGAAGGATCGATGGCTCACCTTGTCAACAACGGTATCACTTCTGGGAGGAGCCTAGCTTCAGGACAGGTCCTCTGGCTCGGCGGTCTCACCGTGGGCGCCCACACGGCCATCAAGCCGATGATGCCCCCCATGATCGCCAAAAATCACCTCCGCATCGGTCTCAAACACTCCGAGAAGATGGATCCGACAGACGTCTCATCTTTAAATGAGCTGCTAGATCGCATCGCCGCCCTGGGGCTTCTGATGGATTATGATCGGATCGGGCTCAAACCAGATCAGAGGGAAATAAATTCCCCACCGATCACCCACCTGGTAGCGGTCGTTGAGGAACGATCCAAAAACAATTCTTCCCCTAAGTTAAAAACGAGTTATGTTTGGGTCTCCGAACCCCTCGAGCCGGATACCCTCCCTCTGTATGAGACTCCACGCCCTCCGAGCTCAGGGTTGGACATAGGGTCTGGAAAGCACTTGGATCTTCCTGGACCTGAACTGGTAACCTCAAAGATTTTGCAAGCTCCGGATTCAATCCTGGGTCGGGACTCGGGTTCTAGCCCACCCACCCACCACAATAAATACTCTCCAAGTAATTCAGGCCCTCCAGACATATGAGACCTAATGTATGTACGACAGCAACCTCAAGAAACGGTCCATCACTTCTGGGCCAGATTCCTACTTGTTAAACATAAGATCAAAGATTGCCACAATGATGATGCAGTTTCAGTATTTCATCATAATTGTACGGACGAGGGAATTGTGAATGCCCTCAACCACCGTCGCATACAGAATTTTACGAAATTACCGCACTTAGTACGGAAGTACCGCGGGATGGAAATCACATGTAAGGCCCAGAAAACCTGGTTGGTACCCGCTGCCTTTAAGCTGTACACTGCCCGAGCAAAACGGACACACCTTTACGAGGCATCCGATCACACGCCCGTCAGCAAGAAAAACAAACCCTTCACGAGACACAGGTCCATTCTCGACGAACTCCTCGACAAGCCCTGTCCGATACATGCGACACCAAGCACTGAACCAACTCATAGCCTCCGGGCATGTTGGATACTCCGGCAAGTGGCTAAAAGCGGCGAGGCTATCCTCGCCATCGCTACTCCTGATAAGCATTCTCCGAAGGATCACAATCTTAATGTCTTTACGGTCTTTGAGACCTTCTCTTCAAATAATTGGTGCAAAAGGGCACTCTGCGACCTCGCCGAAATTAACCAAGTAACTACAATGAGCCCATGGAATGACGCGGCAATAACTTTCACCGCTGACGATGAACCAAGGGCCCGATCAGTCCTAGCACCCGCCGCCTTCGTCTTAAACCCAATTGTGGATGGCTTCCGACTCACCAAAGTGCTCATGGACGGCGGCAATGGACTTAACCTCATCTACAAGGACACGCTCAACAAAATGCATATTGACATAGCACGCATTGAGCGAAGTAGTACCACCTTTCGAGTATCATCCCTAGTCGAGAATCATGATGTTCGGGGAAAATCAAACTTGATGTAGTGTTTGGCACGCTTGAGAATTACAGGACCGAAGAGTTGCTCTTCCATGTGGCTCCCTTCAATAGCGGATATCACGCCCTTTTGGGGCGGGATGCCTTCTCACGCTTCCAAGCCATACCCCATTATGGGTACATGAAGCTTAAAATGCTGGAGCCAATGGAATAATCACAGTCACAAGTGATCCGGATAAAGCACTCCACGCCGAAAACAAAACCGCATCCTTGGACCTCGAGGCATTATCCGAAGCCCTTGCGGCCGAAGAACTAACCACCCTGCGATCCACGGTGGACAAGGATGATGTGATTCTTGATAAGAGGCCTAAATCCACCTCTTCCACACCAGCTGATGAAATAATTAAATTTCAAGTGCACCCCCGGATCCTAACAAACAACGTCCATTGGAGCACAGCTGGATCTGACAGTAGATGCCGCCTTATGAGCATTCCTGCATGAAAATTGGGATATTTTCGCCTGACACCCTTCGGACATGCCCAGGATCCCACGCAAACTATTTGAACACAGCCTCAACATAACCAAGGGGTTGAAACCGGTCAAACAAACACCGCAACGATTTTTCGAACCCAAACGACAAGCTATTGGGGAGGAGCTAGCCAAACTACTCGAAGCCGGGTTCATCAGAGAAATCAAACACCCAGATTGGCTAGCCAACCTGGTCATGGTGCGAAGAAGGATAAGTCTTGGGGCCTATGTGTCGATTCCAAAGACCTCAATAAGGCTTGCCCCAAAGACCCTTTCCCATTTCTCCGCATTGACCAGATTATAGACGCGACCGCGGGACACGACTCATTGTGTTTCATCGACGCTTATTCCGGATACCATCAAATTAAAATGAAGGAGTTTGACCAGGCCACAACATCGTTTATTACCCCGTACGAGCCTTTCTGTTTCAAAACTATGCCTTTTGGGCTTAAAAATGCTGGTGCCACTTACCAACGCATGATTGAACCATGTTTGGAAAAGCAAATCGGCAAAGCAGTGGAAGCATATGTGGACGATGTGGTCATCAAGACTAAACACGTCAAATCATTGGTGGACGATCTTCGCCTCACATTTGACAACCTCCAAACATATGACATATGGCTCAATCCAGAAAAATGCGTTTTCGGCGTTCCAGCCGGAAAGCTGCTAGGGTTCATTATCTTCAACAAAGGAATTGAAGCAAACCCAGCCAAAATCCGAGCCTTGTCACAGTTGGCCATACCAACAGACTTAAAGCAGGTCCAAAAACTACCAGGATGCGTAGCAGCATTGAGCTGCTTCATCTCTAGATTATGATAAAAAGCATTACCACTTTATAGACTACTTAGACGCACCAACAACTTCGAGTGGACGGATGCGGCTATGGCCAGATTGGAAGAAATAATATCCTTATTAGCAGGCAACCCAATCCTAGCTGACCCAGGTGTTAGCGATCCTATGTTGCTTTACACATCCACAACTCACCAGATAGTGAGCGCCGTACTTGTCGTCGCACGAGGGTAAGAAGGACATAAATTCCTCATCCAGAAATGAGTGTATTACGTATCGGAGGTCCTTACACCATGCAAATCCCGGGCAGCTGTAAATCATCAATGTTGATGCTTTGATCCTCAAACCATTCATCAATGAAGTTGTTTAGTATATGAGCATCAAATAGAGGCACATCTTGGAAGATCTCGGCCTCTTGCTTGCTCTTGATCAACATTTCCAGAGCATCATCAGCAAGATCTTCATCACTTGAGAGATCAATGGTGTTGTCCTCATTGCGCAGAATGGCAACAGGAGCAGGGTCATGCCCAGAAATGTTCTTGGGATTCTTGGTCTTCTTGGAGACATGAGATAAATCTTCAGACTGCACACTGAGTTCAAGAGGTGTAGTTTTCAATGGCTTCACAGTCGAAGCTTTTGGTGTTGCAGAAGGCTTTAAAGCTTTTGACTTCTTCTTCATCTTCAGTGGTGCAGGAGCATCCTCAGAGTCTGCATCATTAGCAGACTGATCTACTGTGGCCCTCTGAGTAACAATATTGGAGAGGAGCCCATCGAAGCCATCAAAGGGGCCGATGCCATTTGGATTGGCATCACGTGTGCCATCAGTCCTTGGAGTAGACGGACCAGGGTTGAAGTTGAGTCCGAATGCCTTCTTGTTCTTGGCGAAAGACTCCTTTGCAAACTGAAAGTTGCGCTTGAAGAGATCATCGTCGTGACACCATCGAAGAGATGATGGCTCGACATTTTCTGGATGAGGCCCTCGGACCATGCACGGATAGAAACCTTGAGCAATAGCTTCAGGCTTCGTCTTGGGTGGCAAATTCCTGTAAAGAATATCGCCCCACGGGCGCTTGATAGCATTCTTATTCAGGGGTGATGAAGTTATACTTGAACCATTGATCAACCCAATATCTTCAGATCCACTGGATTCTGATCTTGCACTGATTGTAGTTCTCCTCAGGATCAGACTTGTAAAGTTCAAACAGATCTGGGGGCAGGTCTAGAGCAGTATTGCCACGACATTGCCTGCCACCTTTCCTTGCAGATTTCTCAGTAGCCATAATATCCAGACAGAGAGGCTTCAAAATAGTGAAAGGCTTCCGACGACTTGTGAAACAAGAACTGGCTTTAGGAGAGTCAATGTGATGTTGTAAGTATTCTGCAAATGAATGCAGACTATGAGAACTAAGGGATTCTCCCACGGACATGTACCTATGACAGCATTAGAGATGTGAGGGAAGGGGAAGAGGTCATATGCATTCAGATAAGATTTTGAAGATAAATCAGTTGGAAGACATTGACCTCATAGTGTGAAGACATTCACTTATTTGAAGTGAGTTGGTTCCAGATTTGTACGAATCCATGAATAAGTACAAGTGAGTAATCTAACTAGTTATGAAGCATAAGTGAATATACCTTGCGAGATATGAGATTCACAAATAGAAAGACCCAGATTTGGATGTGCAGAAACCACTTTTGGGTGAAGTGGATGGATTTGACAGATCGAAAAAGCGATAAAAAGCGAGTTTTATTTACCGCTGAAGAACTGCTAAATGGGGCAGAATGGATGCCGAGCAGTCCAATCTCCCGCACACTAACTTGGCGGGGGCGAAGAAGACGAGGTCTGCGGCCGGCGTGAGGACAACGTTGAAGAGGTCGCGGCAACTAAGTGCTTCATCTCCGGTGTCGATGTGAGCTAGCGGTGGCTATAGGGTTTGAGCGAGATGGCGAGGTGGAAGAGGAGATTATGACCGCGTGGGTGTGTATTTAAAAGGTGAACGGCTGCGTAGTGCAATTATGCAGGTGCTCCTGGCGGTTCACATCTGATGGACACTTGGCATGCATGCAACTCATCGAGAGTTGTTCTATGTTCCCACACGTGCCTGGTTTGTCGGGTGGTCGTTCTGGCTTCTCCGGTATTCAGGCAAAAGATATATAGCATTGAAAAGAGTTTTAAATGTGTGTCTCTGTATCTTCAGCTGACAAGGACGCAGTGAAAACATTTGACACGTGTCAATAGAATGCATATGACTAGACAAATAGAATTTGAGGAAGAAGCATAGAAGGGGTTAAGGTCTGATCACATTCACTTAGTTCAGAAAATGGCAAGTTCAAAGACATAGTTATAAGTGAATGCTGTAGAGGACAGAACATCTATATATATATATATAGTTACCCTTTCTGAACTGACGTGGTTCACAGTTTGGACTGACGTGGTTTTCCACCTGAACTGATCTTCCTGCGTGTACGACGGACGGAAACAGGGGATGCAACATGGAGCTTCCGGTCGTTCTCCGACGCGATGCTGCGGGCCATTCGTTGCTAGAGGAGACATGTAAGGGGTTCCGCACGTGCGCGCGCTCAACTGGTTGTGTTTTGTGATCTGTAGTCACCAGAGGTGACGCCATGGGAATTTTGGCGGCGGACGTGTTTTGGGCGTTGGTGTTTACCGTGGTGTTCGTGGGCCTCAATTTACGTCGTGTTTGTTGTTTCTGATGTGAGAATTATCGGTATGCTAGAGTTTTTGGAGATTAATTTTATCTGTAATTTCTGATTACAAGTTTTGGTATTCTTGGTCGTTTTCCATGCCCGCCATGGAAATCTGTTCTTCTTTTTCTGTTGTTTTACTTTCGAATTGGCGTTGCAGGGAGAGATACGAGGATTGTATGAAAAGATTTGCATTGTCAATTTTGCTTCTTTGAGTTGTTTCTACTCCGGATTCCCATGTTATTTTGTCGTTGGCGGAGGTGGTGTATGGCGGCTGACTGTATGCTGCGATTTCCTGTAATCTGGTCAAACTGTGTAATTAAGTTGCATGTTTTTCAGTGTTGTTTAAATTGCTGCCGTATGTGTAGTTGGACTGCTGCGTGTCAAAGTTGTATTACTATGCATTGACATCGGAACTGGCTTTGTACCGATAGCTCTGCACTTTGATTATAAAGCCCGAGCCCTCTGTCACTTTCATTCTACGAGCTGCAACCAAAGAAAAACGAGATGGATCCTGAGCTGGGAGAGGTCATAGAGGAGGAGGGGGACGCCATAGATGTGAGGCCTGTAGTAGCGGAGCAGAGGAGGAGGAGGCGCAGGCGCAGGTAGATGGCGCGACGTGCTGCCGAGGAGGAACTGGAGGCAGAGTTCAACAGACGCCTTGCGCGCGAGGTGATGGATACTTGCAACTCCAATGAATTGGAGCTTCTTTTCCTAGAGGGCAGGGGAAGGAACCATATTCAGATCATTAGTTGGGCTAGGGCGAGAGTAGCCACGGCTCCACATCCATCCACCAGGGCCAAATGGCGTCATTTCTTTGATCGTTATGACTGAAGTAGTGAATATTATGTTTTAAAGATTTTTGTTGTGAGGGAGCAGATGTTTGAATGACTAAATGAATTCAACTGTTTTATCTCTGAATGTGTTGTTTTGTCTGCATATGTTTGACATGTGCACTTTTGAACTGCTTGTTTATCTGAAGTTGAACTGATTTGCAGTCAAATGTTGCATGGCTTGTATAATAACTATTTCCTACCAGCTGGCTGCCCACCTGCCTATTTATTATTTTTATAATCTGCGAGTCTTCCTGTCTATAAATTCTATCCATCTATGTGTGGTGTGTGGCCAAGTCTCCCCCCTCCTTTTTCTTCCTTCTTCTAGAATCAGATCTAGGTTCCTCCCTCTTCTCTTCGTTGTTTTTTCCCTGTTCCTGTGTGTTCCATGGAGGATTGTTCATGCGGATGCCTAGCAAATATGGCACACATAGCTGACGGTTGTGTGTACGAATCTGGTTTGGAGCTCACCCAGACTCAGCACCATTGGCAACTTTCTTGTCTGTTGTACATCAACCATGGGTTTCATACACCATATGTTCGTCGCCTGACGGTTGGTGACTTGAAGGAATCGTGGGTATGTGTTTCTATTCGTTTTGTTTTCTACTGTTTTGTTGGTCTCTGTTTGAATCCCATGGACTGAATCTGCAGTTTAGTCTTATGAATAGTTTGTCTATATTTTTTTATTTGGTTTTGTTAGAATTTAATAGTAGGGATTTCTGTGTGTTTTTGTGCATTACTTAATAGTATTTTATCCATTTTTGTATAATCCTTGATTTGTTTTTTGTCAGATGTTTTTACTGTAGGTGTATTGATACGTATATTTCTTCAATTTAGTCAGTTCACATGTCTAGTTAGTTTTGTGTTATTGTTTTGGTTCAGATTTTTTCTTTTTTAGTTTGTTATGCAAATCGTTCCTATATCTGTGTAAAAATTCAGTTATGTCAGGTGTTCACTTTGTTTTGTACTCCCATGCCCATTTGCAGAAAATGTCACCCAGGATCAGGATTGTTGCTCCTAGTTTCGGTGTTCTGAAGATGGAGACTTTAGACAAAAATGGGTATCAGTTGATGGATGTTGCCTACCACATCGACTTTGATGGTTGCATCAACCTAACTACTGGGTGGAAGGAGTTTGTGGCAGAGTCTGGATTTGAGGATGGTGATGTGGTTATGATTATGTTCTCCAGAGAAGATGACTCTGACATTCAGAATTTATGTGCTGTAGGTTTAAATGTGGCAAATGACGCCGGTTGTGAGATTTGTGTGTGGTTGATTATGTTGCAGTATTTTTTCTTTTAAAACATTTGCATGTGAGATGGTTGAATTGTATGGTTTGGAACAAGTTATGTAATGCTTTTCCTATTGTTTTGCTCAAGTATAACTGTTTTATTTATATATTCTTTATATTAGTACCGGAACAATTCTATAGTTGAACTGATGGGTATCCTTTGTTTGGACTGGTATATTTTCATGTTCATAACTCGCAGATGGTGCTGTACGCTGATGTTGTTTTTAGAATTCCTTTTTGGGTATTGAGTTTGCTGAACTTACATTCTGTTAATGATAGTACTGAACTATTTTAGATTGTCAATTACCAATCAAATTTGTTTGTTATAACATTTTTTCTTACTTTTTTACATGAATTTTGGAGCACATTTTTTCTTTTTTATAGTTGAATAATGATAGTTTTAGTATTTTTTAAAATTAAAAATTTTGATCTTTGCTGCACAGTACTATTTTTTTTGTACTTGAACCTGATGAATTGTAGTAGTTGAACTTTTTATAATTCGTTTCTGAAATTTTTATTTACAATCTTCTATGTTTAATTTTCCAAAAAAATATTTTTTTTATTTTTTTTACTTCTTACCATTAAGATGTGTTTGAACTTTTTACAATATTTTTGTTTATGTACTGATTTCTTGTGACGTTTTTTTAAAATTATCTGCATTTTGTTTTTTTGTCGTGTGTGATCTGCTGGATTTTTGTAATGGAGAGAAGTACTGTGTTGGGCCATCGGCCTGAGTCGTTGTTTTTGGCCCGGATAGCTCGTCCGCGCGGCTGTGCAGCGCAACATGCGCGTGCGCTATGGGTTTAGTCCCACCTCACTAGTCGAGGGGTCTCTAGGCCTGTTTATAAGCGTAGCCGAGGCTCACCAGTCAAACTCCTCTGAACAATTACCTGAGCGCTTATACACGTCGCTCGTTCTCTCTCTCTTGACCTATGGGCCCTGGACGGTAGGCCCTGCGTTGTGCGGATTACTTGAGGTAATTATATTTACAAATAAATTAGATTTTCATCAGTACAGGATGTATTATATTCAGATTTTGCTTGAGGTAATTATTTTTATGTACTGATGGTCTTTCTGAATTGGGGCTGGCAGAAGCAGACATAGCTTTGTTTTTTCAAAATGATGTTTTTTTGAGGCGTTCACGGGTGTGTTTGTTTTACTATGCCTTTGTACTGACGACTGAGAATTATCAGTACTGATGTACTACAAGAGTTTAAATTTTTCCTTGACATATTGTTTTGCTGAGTTACTGGTCGACAATAGCATTTGCGTTAGATATATCCAGATAAGTTTTTTCAAATGTATTTGTGATTGCATTCAAAAGGATTACCAAATGGTTTACATAATAATGTCACTGCTCCTGCGAGCACAAATGAGAAATTATATCAGTACTGATGTGTACTCTGCCTTGTAATGACGATTGAGAATTATCAGTACTAATGTACTACAAGAGTTTAAATTTTTCTTGACATATTTTTTTGCTGAGTTGCTGGTTGACAGTAGAGTTTTGCGTCAGATATATCCAGATAAGTTTTTTCAAATGTATTTGTGACTGCATTCAAAATGATTATCAAATGGTTTACATAATAATGTCACTGCTCCAGCGGGCAAAAATCATAAATTATATCTTAACTATAGTACTGATCGAGAAATCGACGATAAAGCTAAATAAGTTTTGGTAACGACAGTGTTTCTGAAATGTTTCCTCATTGTGTGCCGATGCAACTGAGACTACAAGCTTATTTTTTAGTTGACGCAGCAGGATAACCACTATGTATTGTTCAGTCTTGAGCTTCTCCTAACTGGCCTCAAATGTTGTGCCTTGCCGGCGCCCTTTCCAGGTTCAGCCTTGGCAGCTTCATCGTCAGTTTTAGTTTCCTCGCCCCCGACACTGTCATCTTCATTGTCTTCATTTGATTGGTCGCCATTCTCGTCAAACTCTTCTTCTTCATCGTCTTCATTTGATTGTTTGGGACTCTGTACCTTGCCCTGTTTCTGTTCAGCTCCACTGACCTCCTTGCCCACTTTGCACGTGCAGGCATTATGTCCGTCAGTTCCCCCACACTTGCGGCAAGTGTAGTTGTTATGTGTGTTGTCTCCATTGGTGGAAACCTGGGTGGCTCCAATCTGCTTGTTCTTGTTGATAGTGGCATCTGTGCGAAGTGGGCATGTGCAGTAGTTATGGTTGCTCACGACGTTGCAGAATCCGCATGCCCTTATCCCGAGAGGTTTGCTGTCCGGGCCAAATTCCACGCGCTTGATGGGGCATGGTGTGCTGCTTTCGTAGCTTTCCCTGCTTGCGTCTTGCTCTTCCTCCCCTTTGTGTTTGAGAATATGGGTGGTTTAATCACCCTTTCCTGCTGCTGCTGGTAGGATGTGCTATTGTCTTGTCGTTCGCCTATAGGACCATCAAGCTCATGATCTCGCATGTGAGATTGTTGGTGCTCCAAAGTGTGCACATGGGCAAGCTACGGTTGCCGCTGCTCCTCTTCCTCATTGTCGAATGGGTCAATAGATCCCAGATGGTTCATCTCGGATAACATTGTAGCAATATCCTGCTCAATGGCTTCATTGTTCGCGACACCTCCATTTTCAGTAGAATGCATGGCGTTGAGTTCTTGTTCAAGTTTGTCCATGACGACCCGTGACCTCGCCATTTGCTCTTGGCTTCTCAAGCTTTTTCTGTGCACCCTCATGTTCAGCGTCAGCAGTGAGCTTTCAATGTAGTATTGGGATGCCTTGTTTGACGCTACTATCCTCAAATCATTTCTGTTGAATGTTGGCTGGATGTTCGGGTGTTTGGTGTATCTCCTGAGGATGTATTTCTCTGGAACGCTGGCAGCCTTAATTGTCTGCATCATGCACATGACATGCACGCAGAAAAGACCTATATTGTTTTTGGAAGAGGTGCATGTTTTTTGTCATTTCATTCGAACAAAACTTTGCAAAAAATAGTACAGTATGTAACATCTTTTTTTGTAGTCCTCACCTGTGTGTTCCCATAGCCTGCACTCGCACTCATATGTTTCTCCCACGGGGTCTGCAACCACCTGGAACGCATGTTGAGCCCACACAGGCAGTTTTTGCGGGTGGTTGTAGCGCACGAGGTACTTTGTGGGCTCTTCCGTCTTTGTCGCCGTGAAGAGTGTGCTTAGTTTTAGCCTATTTCTGATCTCGCTGTACACAACTCGTGAGTAGAGCTTTGCCATCTGGGTGTCAAACCCATAGAAGGTCAGCGTGTTTTGTTCCTTCTGCACATGCAAGAATGATGACCAAATTGTTAGTTTCCTCACAGCAAAAACTTCTAATAAAGTTTTACTTTAGTAAGCATGTTTTTTTGTCTTACGATAAGTGATAGAGCTATACCTGGTTACCCATTGTTTCCTGGTTCTCTGTCTGCCTCCTGGTTTTGATGCAGGAGTTTACTTGGCTGACAAACCGGTGTAGGTTTTGTCTCTCACTTACGAAGTTCTTCTTGAGCACATAGTTCATGCTCTCACTTGGCTGTGTGGATGTCATTTTGGCACAGAAAATTTCTTTGAAGTAGGCTGATATCCATCTCTCCCACTCGTTCCACATGCCCACCATTGTGGCATCATCGTGGAGGTTGTACTTATCCATGAGTCTTTTCCAGGCATCCTCAAACTCAGTTGGCATGAGGGGCCAGTTGAGCATTGATGTGAATTCATCCTTAAAGTCATCGTGCAGGTAGTACAGGTACGCGAGGTGTTCCCTGTACTTCTTCATAATGTGCCAGCGGCATAACTTATGTATTGTGTTCTTGAAAACATCTGGGATCACCAAAGCCATTGCCGGGCACTGGTCTGGTAATGCGAAAATAGACTCGGAGTGGTCAGCAGATGGTTGTGCATATATACCAATAGAATTGACACAACATTTTTACTGTGTTATTTGATTTTTTGGATGGGGGGTGGTGGTTGGGGGTGGTTTTGGCGGTTGTACCTGTGAGGATGCATGTAGGAGCCTTCCCTCTCATGCACCTTAAAAATGTCTTGAACAACCACTTGAATGAATCTGCATCCTCATCTCTTATCAGGGCGAAACCAAAGAATGTAGTCTGTAAGTGGTTGTTAGTTCCGACAAACACCCCAAGTGGCATATGGTACTTGTTGGTCTTATATGTTGTGTCAAACGATACGCAGTCCCCAAAGTCCTGATACGCCCCTCGGCAGCTTGCGTTCGCCCAGAATATGTTCTTAACTCTGCCAGACTCATCGAGTTGCATGTCACAGAAGAATTCCCTGTTTATAGCTTTCATCTCCCTAAAGAAGTTGACAGTCTTTAGGAAATCGTCCACATCATCAATCCTTGAATTCTTTGCTTTCCTGCATATTAAAAATTCATTGAAAAATGCATGTTGAACTGGCATCAGGTCATGCGTTGCGTAATATGTTTGTACTGACAGAGGAAAAAAGACGGAGGCGGTTTATGGGAGGAGAACAAGTTTGTACTTACAGGTTAATCTTATCTTTGGCATTCATTTCAAGGAAATAGCTACCAGGGTCATCACCGCCCAGTATGCTCATGGTTTGCGTGTGTTCAATGCCTTTGATCTACAGGTACTTAACGTACTCCAAGATTGTTTTGTCAAAGTTTTTGTGGGAGTACAAGAAGACAAGCATTTCTGTGGTTGGTTGTAGCCTGTGGTTGTGTTCCCGGACTATCTCTTTTATGACAAATGTTCCATCCTTTTCCTTCTTCAGCCTCATTTTAGCCCCGTAGTTAGTTCTGGCTGTCATCTTGTTACGCTGTCTATTTGCTTCAGACACCTTGGATTCATAAACTCCATAGCACGTGCAATAAAGGTAGGCTCTGGTCTTAAACTTGGGGCCTTCCCTGACAGCAAAACCCACGTGCTTCGCATATACGTTGTAGAAGTTCTTTGTTTCTTCGAAATTTTCAAACCACATCTCTAGCCTTGGCAGAACGTAAGCTTCAATGTCAGGTGGCTGCACGCAACAGTGAGCAAACAAAAACATAGTTATGAAAATATTAGATGGGGTGGTCACAACACCATGGTATGGACTGTGCTTGTATGTTTTTTTCTATATCGATACTTACATGTGTATAGCTCTCTGCTGCCTCCGGTGTTTGTTGTTCACCCTGGTTTATGGGCATGGGTGGTGTCACCCTTGGCACATGCAGCAATGCATCTCTTGGAGGGAGCAACATTGACGAAGATCTCCATCTCTCATTGTATGGCCGTCTCCCCTCAGATTCATTGTGAGGTTGCTCTTGTCTATATGGCTCATATCTTGTACTTTTGAACCTGCTAGAGTGGCCAAACTTTCTGTCTCTTTGGCCTGGTCTTCCCGTCGCAACCGCTTTTGCAGCACGGATGATTGATGTTGACGGAGCGACTGGTGGAAGCCTTGTTGCAACCCATCCACGGCTTCCTGTCCTTGGCTTTTTGCATGCGCCGGGGAAGGAAAACATTTGTTGTTGGTGATATTGCTGGCCTTGTTGCAACCAAGCAGCGGCAAAGCTTGCATTCCCAGATATTGGTGTTTGCTGCATAGAAGAACCTGTCCGTGCTTCTGATGATTCCGGTGTATCTTGAAATCTGTGTGTATTGCTGAAGTATCCAGGTGGTATTTCTGGTGTTACCCAACCAGGTGGTGCCCCATATCTGTTTGGCTCATGAAACGCTCGCTGCGTGCGCCGCCTTGCATGCTTCTGCAAATGACATTCAATAGTTTTGGTATTAATCTGGTTTCGTTTTCAGTCGAACTGGATGAACGTTCATGTTCAACACGGATGTACTGATGTACTATTTTTTAGCACTGCTTGTAAACTGGACATTGAACTTATGCATCAATTCTCTTTTGTTCATCTATAACTTATGCAACTACACTAGAAGTACTCCTAGTTTATGTATCATTGAACTTGCTGTCTAACAAGTGCATATTTTTTTCAACAACATTCTTTCACTAGTTCGAACCGACGCAACTACACGGCATATACTATTAGAAATAAGATGACACAACTTGCAGTGGTAGCTGAACCTTATATAAAGCCTATTAGCTCCTTGGGATGATGCATAACTTTACGTTTTTTTTGGCTTGAACTGAAGCTAGCATATTAGAGGTACTGACAGTAACCTCGACATCCAAATTGTGCATCAAGTGGCAGGGGTGTAATGAACTGATCAAGTACTGCATTACAATTTTCATCTAGAACTTATGCATATACATTACAAGTACTGCTAGTTTATGAATTATTGAACTTACTGTGTAAGAATTTTTTTTTCAGTAACTGTTTTGTTACTCGTTCAAACTGACGCAACTACATGCCTTGTACTCTTAGAAATAACAACATACACCTTTCAGTGGTAGCTGAACCTTAGCACTATCTGCTTGGACTGATGCATAACTTTTCTGTTTTTTGGCTTGAACTGAAGCTAGCATATTAGAGGTACTCAGAGTAACCTCGACATCCTAATTGTGCATCAATGCATCTACATTACAAGTACTGCTAGTTTATGTATCATTGAACTTACTGTGTAACAATTTTATATTTTTTTCAGTAACAGTTTTTTTACTCGTTCGAACTGACACAACTACATGACTTGTACTCTTAGAAATAACAACATACAACTTTCAGTGGTAGCTGAACCTTAGCACTATCTACTTGGACTGATGCATAACTTTTATGTTTTTTGGCTTGAACTGAAGCTAGCATATTAGAGGTACTGATAGTAACCTCGACATCCTAATTGTGCATCAAGTGGCAGGGGTGTAAATGAACTGATGCAAGCATTTGCAATGTACCATCAGGTTCTTCTTCACAGCAGGACTGATGAACTGATGGACTGACACAAATGTGGGAAGTAGACATTACCTCTAGTGGACTGACTTCTTCTTCTACCTCTCGTGGGCGTCGTACTGGCATGTTCTTGGGAGGCGGCACCATTGACGCAACTCCTGCTTGTGGTGGACGTCTGGCGAAGAGGTTCGTTGAGGCAGCACCTTGCGGGGATCACTACCCCGGAGAAGGAGCCCCGGCGACGGAGGGAGGCAGGATGCGGGGATGAAGGCCCTGTCGATGGATCTGGCGACGAAGGGAGGCAGGAGGCGGGGATGATGGCCCCGTCGTTGGATCCGGCGATGAAGGGAGGCAAGAGGTGGGGATCACGACCCCGACGATGGATCCGGCGACGGAAGGATGCAGGAGGCAAGGATCATGGCCCTGTCGATGGGTCCGGTGACGGAGGGAGGCAGGAGGAGGGATGACGGCCCCGTCGTTGGATCCGGCGACGGAGGGAGACAGGAGGCAGGGCGGATCCGCAGCCGGCCAGTCACGGCGCCACGGGCTCCCTCGCTCCGGCTGCCGCCATCGCTCGCTCGCCCATGACGCTTGCCTCCGGCGGAAGAAGGCGGGTTGGGGTCGGGGGGATTCGACGGTGGTGTGTGCATCGCGCCTATAGGGGCGGGGGGAGGGGAGGTGGGGTAATAGAATAATATTCTGTTGTGGGTAACAGAATAGTCCAGCCCTATATATATATATATATATATATATATATATATATCAGAAAAGAACAAATTAACATTGCAAAGATAAACTTTGAGGACAAATCTATGTTGAAGACAAACCAAATATGAAGATAATGCAATCATGACGCCAAATGAAAATCTTCGAGAAAAGTTTGGTGGTGGCGTTACCCACCGTATAGGAAGTATTAGACCCAGACATGGTGCACAATTATCGTGGTGCTCCGAAGTAAAATTCCGCATTAATGTATTCACACTTAGAGGGTAAGTCTTCATCGATTGAAGATATACGTTACTTCGTGTGTTGCACATCTAAGTCATCAACATGCATACGCGTTAGGTTTTGTGTCCATTCACAGGACATTCGAGGATTCTAAGATAGTTAGCTCACACCGCAGCTTGCAAAACCTTTTCTCATCCAAGGGCTTTGTGAAGATATCTTCCAATCGCTCTTCAGTGTTGACGTGAATGATATCAATGTCTTCCTTCAACACATGATCCCTGAGAAATTGATGGCGGATTTGAATGTGTGCTTTGTATTCGAGTGCTGAATTGAGTTGTGAGCAATCTTGATGGCGCTCTCATTGTCATAGTAGAGTGGCACATGCTTCATGTTGATGCTATAGTCCTTGAGAGTTTTCTTCATCCATAGAAGCTGAGCGCATCAAGATCCAGCAGCAATGTATTCAGATTCAACAGTGGAGAGTGATACACAATTCTGCTTCTTTGAAGACCAATAAACAAGAGATCGTCCAAGAAAGTGACATGTGCCTGATGTGGACTTGCGATCGACCTTGTCACCAGCATAATCAGCATCTAAGAATCCAACTAGATCAAACTCTGAGCCCTTTGGATACCATAATCCTAGTGTTGGGGTGTAAGCCAAATATCGAAGAATTCGCTTCACAGCTAAGTGATGCGATTTCTTTGGTGCCGCTTGGAATCGGGCACACATGCAAATGCTAAGCATTATATTAGTCCTAGATGCACATAAGTAGAGTAAAGAACCAATCATGGAGCGGTATACCTTTTGATCGAACTCTTTACCATTGTTGTCGGGGCCCAATTGGCCTTTGGTTGGCATTGGCGTTGTGTACCCTTTGCAGTCTTGCATTCCAAACTTCTTCAAGCAATCTTTGAGGTACTTCTCTTGTGATATGAAGATGCCATTTCTCTACTGACAGATTTAAAGACCAAGGAAGAACTTCAGCTCACCCATCATGGACATCTGATATTGCTCTTGCATCATATGCCCAAACTCATCACTATATCTCTTGTCAGTGTAGGTGAAGATAATGTCATCCACATAGATTTGGCATACAAACAGTTCACCATCATATGTCTCCGTGAAGATAGTGGGATTTACAGAACCAGGTTTGAAGACTTTGCTCTTCAGGAAGTCTTTGAGTGTGTCATACCAAGTGCGAGGTGCTTGTTTGAGGCCATACAGTGCCTTGTTGAGCTTGTATACCATGTCAGGATGCTTTGGGCCTTCAAAACTAGGTGGTTGTGCAACATACACTTCTTCTTCAATTTTTCCATTGAGGAAGGCACTCTTTACATCCATTTGGTATATAAGAATGTTGTTGTGGTTGGCATATGCTATCAGTATGTGAATGGCTTCAAGCCTAGCCACAGGAGCAAAGGTTTCATCGAAGTCAATTTCTTCAACTTGTTTGTATCCTTGAGCAATAAGACAAGCCTTGTTTCTGACAACTTGACCATGCTCATCTTGTTTGTTGCAATAGATACATTTGGTGTCGATGATATTGGGCTTGCGAGGATCAAGACACTTTACTAGCTCCCGTACATTGTTCAGCTCAAACTGTTGAAGCTCTGCTTGCATAGCTTGAATCCATTCAGGTTCCATGAATGCTTCATCAACTTTCTTGGGTTCAGATATAGAGACAAATGCAAAATGCCCACAGAAATTTGCTAGCTGTGTTGACCTTGAACGAGTCAGTGGACGAGGTGCATTGATGCTATCAATTATCTTCGCAATCTAGACCTCATTTGCAACACGAGGATGAACTAGACGGGGATTTTGCCCTTGCTGATCATTGTCCTCATCATCAACATTGGTTTCAGGCTGAGCAGTGTCTTCATGTTGGTTAGGTGCAGAAATGATGATTTCCTCTTCAGCCTGTTCCTCTGTAGGTATGATTTCTCCAGTACCCATTAGCTTGATAGATTTACTTGGTGTAGCTTCATCTAGCACATTTGGCAGGTGCTATCTTTGCGAGCTGTTAGCCTCATCGAACTGCACATCCACAGTCTCAACGACTTGGTAGCGAAAAAGGTTTAAGACTCTGTAGGAGTGCGAATCCTTTCTGTAACCAAGCATAAAACCTTCATGTGCTTTCGGTGCAAATTTTGAAGTGTGACGCGGATCCTTGATCCAGCCCCTAGCACCAAAGACTCTGAAATAGCTGACATTTGGCTTCCTACCAGTTAGGAGCTCATATTGTGTATTCTTTAGGAACTTGTGAAGATAAACACGGTTGATGATGTGGCAAGCAGTATCAAAGGCTTCAGGCTAGAATTTCCTTGGAGTCTTGTACTCATCAAGCATCGTACGTGCCATCTCAATGAGGGTTCTATTCTTGCGCTCCACGATGCCATTTTGCTGAGGTGTGTATGGAACAGAGAACTCATGTGTGATGCCCAATGCATCAAGATAAGTGTCGAGGCCGGCATTCTTGAATTCTGTGCCGTTGTCACTTCTAATATGCATGATCTTGATGCCATAGTTGGTCATGGCATGATTGGCGAATCGTCTGAAGACATCCTGTACTTCAGTCTTGTAGAGAATTATGTGCACCCATGTATATCTTGAGTAATCATCAAAAATGATGAAGCCATAGCGGCATGCAGTGGTAGTAAGGGTAGAGTAGTGAGTAGGGCCAAATAAGTCCATGTGAAGCAGCTCAAAGGGACGTGTTGTTGTCATGATTGTCTTCGAGGGATGCTTGGCCCTAGTCATCTTTCCGGCTTCACAGGCACCACACTGATGATCCTTCTTGAACTTGATGCCCTTGATGCCAATGACATGCTTCTTCTTCGCGAGAGTGTGCAAGTTGCTCATGCCCGCATGCCCTAGCCTCCGATGCCAGAGCCAGCACTCTGAAGCTTTTGCTAGAAGACATACGACAAGTCGTGGTCCTGCGGAGAAATCTACCATATACGGATCATCTCTTTGATACCGTTCAAAGACTAGAGATTTATCAGATTCCATACGCACAAGGCAACGATATTTTCCAAATATCACAATCATGCTCAGATCACAAAGCTTTGAGACAGACATTAAGTTGAAACCAATGGGTTCAACAATCATCACTTTATCCATGTGCTGATCCTTTGAGATTGCAGCTCTACCTAGGCCCAATACCTTGCTTTTACCATTGTCAGCAAATGTGATGTGAATTTTGTCAGATAGTCATAGGGTTGAATCCATAAGAAGACTTCGATCACCAGTCATGTGGTTAGTTCATCCACTATCCATAATCCACTCAGTAGCCTTCGGAGCCGTACTTTACAGTGCAGTTTGGGGGATAGGCTTCCCAAAGAGAAGTGTGAAGCATAAACATTTGATGAACAAGCATACTATCAAAGTTCAGATCCTTGTTAGGGTAGATGGGATGATTGTCAAGAAATCCTGGGACGAAATACATAGTAAGACTATTTTGGCACTTTATCTTGGTCCCACAAGATGTTTTAGGTCCCCAAAATTAGTGCCTGAAGATTTTGATTTCTGGTTGGAGACCTTTCCCTGCAAAAGAAAGTTAATTCTTCTTAACCACCCACATCTTCAGGGGTGGCCTAGAAGCAATGAGTCTAAGTGCAGCATATGAGAACTTTGGCTTTAGAGCCCTAGCAAATAGCCTTGCAGGAGGTGAATAATACTCATAAGAATAAGCAGAAAAGTTCTTGGTCTTATGAACATAGAGGTTTGAAGAAACACGCTCATATTCATAAGTCTGAGTATGGTTTCCCTGCAAAACACTGAAGTTAGGGTGACCCTGGGGGGTCCTCTGTCTGTATGAAGCATTTGGACCATATGAAACCTTTGGTCTGGGGTTTGTCTTCTTCCCAGGTGGTGTCATGATGACATTCACAGGAAGCTTCTCAAGAAAACTTTTGGGTACCCAGATCTTCTTCAAGGGTGGTCCATTCCCGCAATTAGTACCAATATACCTGGCAAACACTTCACCATTCTGATTCTTAAGCAACTTATAATTGGCATCAAAGGATTCATCAATAATAATGGGGTTAGCACAAGTGAAGCCAGATAAGGTAGATGGGTCAACTAAAGGGCCCTGTACAGCAACCCATGTGGTTTTGGGGTACTACTCTGGTTTCCAGTATGAACCATCAACCTTCATTTTCCTCTCGAACCCAACACCCTCTTTCCTAGGATTCCAGTTCAGAATCTGTTTCTTGAGGATATCACATAGTGTCTGATGCCCTTTGAGGCTCTTATACTTGCCTATTTCAAGCAATGTCTTGAACCTAGCATTCTCATCAGCAATAGTAGTGGTATCCTCGGAAGAGGGGTTAGTCTCCACAACAGCAGTTGAAGATATTGCAACATTAGCAGCATTAGAACATTCAGCATCAGAGACAACATTATAACGCTCAAGAAATTTTAAACATGGTGGCACAAAGTCTTCCTGAGCGGAACTGATCTGTTGAGCGCGAAGTGAATCGCTCTCTTTCTGAAAATCTTCATGAGATGCTCTTAGATTCTCAAGTTCTTGCTTCCTTTGAAGATAATCATAGGAAAGCTTCTCATGAGTAGGTGAGAGTGTTTCATGACGAATTTCAAGTTCTTCATACTTAACATGAAGATTTTTAGTGTCTTCAATTAAGGACCGAGTTTGATTCATTTCCGCGTCTAGCAGGTCATCGCTTTTGTCTAGCAACTTTTGAATATGTTCCATATTAGTTTGTTGTTCAGTTGCAATTTTAGCAAGAGTCTTGTAGCTAGGTTTGGATTGACATTCAGAGTCATCTTCATTGGATGTTTGAAAGTAAGCATCGCATGAGTTTACCTTGGCACCTCATGCCATGAAGCAGTAGGTCGGAGCAGAGTCGTCCTCATCATCGGTTTCAGCATGGCAACGTGACCATCGTGTCTTCAGTGTTGAAGATGGACTTGGCGATGAACACCGAAGCTAGAGCCAGGCTTGCCATGCCTGAATCAGACTTCTCCTCAAACTCCACCTCCACCTCCTCAGAAGCAGACTCCTCCTCTGAATCCATTTCCTTGCCAACGAACGCACGAGCCTTGCTAGACGAGTTCTTCTTGTAAGATGAAGACTTTGATGAAGACTTGGAAGAAGACTTTGAGGATTTCTTCTTCTTCTTCTTGTCGTCAGAATCATATTCCTTGCTCTTCTTCTTCTTCTTAGAATCCTTGTCCCATTGAGGGCACTCAGAGATGTAGTGGCTTGGCTTCTTGCATTTGTGGCATGTTCTCTTCTTGTGGTCACAAGTGGAAGCCTCATCATTTCTTGAGCTGGATCTTGAAGACTTTCCGAAGCAATTCTTTTTGGAGAACTTCTGGAACTTCTTCACGAGCATAGCAAGCTCCTTTCCAATGTCTTCAGGATCCTCAGAACTGCAGTCAAATTCTTCTTCAGATGAGGAAACAACCTTTGCCTTCAAAGCACGGGTTCGGCCATACTTGGGGTCATAGATGTCTCTCTTCTCCGATAGCTGGAACTTGTTTGTGTTGAGTCTCTCAAGTATGTCAGAAGGATCGAGATTTTTGAAGTTAGGGCGTTCTTGTATCATCAGGGCTAGGGTGTCAAATAAGCTGTCAAGTGATCTCAGAAGCTTCTTCACGATTTCGTGCTTGGTGATCTCAGTGGCGCCAAGAGCGTGAAGCTCATTTGTGATATCAGTGAGGCGATCAAATGTGAGCTGGACATTCTCATTGTCATTTCTCTTGAAGTGGTTGAAGAGGTTGCGAAGAACATCAATCCTTGAGTCTCTTTGACTTGAGACGCCTTCATTGACCTTGGACGGCCAGTCGCAGACCAGCTTCGTAGTTTCCAGTGCACTCACACGGCCATACTGTCCTTTGGTCAGATGACCACAGATGATGTTCTTGGCGGTCGAGTCAAGTTGAATTAACCTCTTGACATCAGTAGCGGTGACACCTTCACCGACCTTGGGAACGTCTGCCTTGACGACATACCAGAGGTCGACGTCAATGGCTTCAAGATGCATGCACATCTTATTCTTCCAGTAGGGGTAATCAGTGCGATGGAAGACTGGGAACGCAACAGAGACCTTGATTATCGCTGCAGTCGACATAGCTAAACTCAAGGTGGTTAAACCGAATCACACAGCACAAGGGAGCACCTTGCTCTGCTACCAATTGAAAGTGCTAGTTATCGACTAGAGGGGGGTGGGGGGGGGGGGGTGAATAGGCGATTTTTATGAAAGTCTTCAAAACATGAGTTCTTTGAGGACAAACCGATGAAATGAACCTATAGATATGCAATGGAAGATAGACTACACTAGACAAGCCATAGTCAAGTAAGCAATATAGTGAAAGTACGAAGACTATTATCAGCTAGGAAGTATGGATCAGAATGGAGGACAATATGAAGCCAAACAGGTAATAGTCTTCACACGATGAAGTCAATTAGATCAGACATGCAAGCAATGACTTCACGAAGACAAACTGAAAAGTAAAGGGAATGGCAGATAGAACCCGTTGCTTGGTGAAGACAAGGATTTGGTAGACCAGTTTCAGTTGCTGTGACAACTGTACGTCTAGTTAGGGAGGCTAAGATTGAACTCAGAAGACCGTGTCTTCACCTCATTCCCCTTGAGCTAAGGACACCTAGTCCTTGCCCAATCACTCTGTTAAGTCTTCAAGGTAGGCTTCCAAACCTTCACAGACTTTGTTCACTGGCAATCCACAATGGCTCTTGGATGCTCAGAACACGACGCCTAATCGGCTGGAGGATTCACAGTCCTCAAGTGCAATAATTCTTCAGGTCACAAGGACAGAAAGACTTCAGTGATGCCTCACACTCTGGCTCTAGGTGTTTTGGGCTTTGTCCTCGCAAGGATCTCTCTCTCAAAGGCTTCAGAGGTGGGTTGCTCTCAAATGACAGAAGTCGTGCACTAACTCTGAGCAGCCCCCAATTTATGGTGTAGGGGGTGGGCTATTTATTGCTAGGAGGCAACCAGACCTGATATGTCCGAAATGACCCTGGGTCACTAAGGAACCGACACGTATCCAACGGTCGGATTTCAAACACACGTGGCAGCTTGACTTGGGCTACAAGTAAAACTAACTCATCCAGCACTGGATAAGATTTGCTCTCATTGTTTTCACTCAAAGACATAGGATTTTGGTTGAGCATCACATCAGTCACTCTGACTTTGTTCACTTGGACCCCACTTAACAGTACGGTGGTTCCTATGCACTACTGCAAGATGGTCCAAACATGACACTATGAACAAAGACCCTTCAACGAAACTGTGTGCGATGCCATAATCGCAAATGGTGGTGTAAAAAAATGTCGAAAAGGTGCAAAATGTTTGCGATGACGGATGCATAAACATGGTTCAAATTTTAGTTGCATGTGCGATGCAGGGCATATGGTTCAGTTGAATTAACTGTTTGGGATGAGGAGGAACAAAAGAAACGGGCAGCCAGATGAAGGCGTGTGCGATATACAACATACGGTTCACTAGGATGAATTGTGTGTGATTAGGCAACACAATGGAAACGGTTCAACTGAACAAGATGTGTGTGATACGCGGCAAACATGTCCGTAATCAGAAATGTGTGCGAAGATCAATAATAACAGAGACGATTGCTGCTAAGAAGCCATGTGATTTGCTCTGTCTATAGTAGAATAACATGTATATTGATACGTCTCCAACGTATCTATAATTTATGAAGCATTCATGCTATTTTATTATCTGTTTTGAATGATTACGGACTTTATTATACACTTTTATATTACTTTGGGACTAACCTATTAACCCGAGGCCCAGCCCATATTGCTGTTTTATTGCCTGTTTCAGTATTTCGAAGAAAAGGAATATCAAACGAAGTCCAAACGGAATGAAACCTTCGGCAGCGTGATTTTTTGGAAGAATATGATCCTGGAGACCTAGAGTTCACGTCAGAAGATCCTCGAGGCAGCCACGAGATAGGAGGGCGCGCCCCCCTGTAGGGCGCGCCCCCTGTCTTGTGGGCCCCTCGAGCACCTCCCGACTGACTTCTTTCGCCTATATAAGCCTACGTACCCTAAAAACATCGAATATCAAGATAGATCGAGAGTTCCGTCACCGCAAGCCTCTGTAGCCACCAAAAACCTCTCGGGAGCCCATTCCGGCACCCTACCAGAGGGGGAATCCATCACCGGTGGCCATCTTCATCATCCCGGCGCTCTCCATGACGAGGAGGGAGTAGTTCACCCTCGGGGCTGAGGGTATGTACCAGTAGCTATGTGTTTGATCTCTCTCTCTCTCTCTCTCGTGTTCTCTCTATGGCACGATCTTGACGTATCGCGAGCTTTCTTATTATAGTTGCATCTTATGATGTTTCTCCCCCTCTACTCACTTGTGATGAATTGAGTTTCCCTCTTGAAGTTGTCTTATCGGATTGAATCTTTGATTTGTGAACACTTGATGTATGTCTTGCCGTGTTTATCTGTGGTGACAATGGGATATCACGTGCCACTTGATGTATGTTTTGGTGACCAACTTGAGGGTTCCGCCCATGAACCTATGCATAGGGGTTGGCACACGTTTTCTTGACTCTCCGGTAGAAACTTTGGGGCAATCTTTGAAGTACTTTTTGTTGGTTGGATGAATTTGAGATTGTGTGACGCATATTGTATAATCATGCCCATGGATACTTGAGGTGACAATGGAGTATCTAGGCGACATTAGGGCTTTGGTTGATTGGTGTCTTAAGGTGTTATTCTATATGAACTCTATGATAGATCGAGCGGAAAGAATAGCTCTATGTTATTTTACTACGAACTCTTGAATAGATTGATCAAAAAGGATAACTTTGAGGTGGTTTCATACCCTACCATAATCTCTACGTTTGTTCTCCGCAATTAGTAGCTTTGGAGTGACTCTTTGTTGCATGTTGAGGGATTGTTATATGATCTATTTATGTTATTATTGTTGAGAGAACTTGCACTAGTGAAAGTATGAACCCTTTGCCTTGTTTCCTATCATTGCAATACCGTTTGTGCTCACTTTTATCATTAGTTACCTTGCTGTTTTTATTATTTCAGATTACAAATACCTTTATCTACCATCCATATTGCACTTGTATCACCATCCCCTCGCCGAACTAGTGCACCTATACAATTTACCATTGTATTGGGTGTGTTGGGGACACAAGAGACTCTTTGTTATTTGGTTGCAGGGTTGTTTGAGAGAGACCATCTTCATCCTACACCTCCTACGGATTGATAAACCTTAGGTCATCCACTTGAGGGAAATTTGCTACTGTCCTACAAACTTATGCACTTGCAGGCCCAACAACGTCTACAAGAAGAAGGTTGTGTAGTAGACATCAAGCTCTTTTCTGGCACCGTTGCTGGGGAGGCTAGGTAAGCGGAACTCACTCACAACCCGTCAACTAAGCTCTTTTCTGGCGCCGTTGCCGGGGAGGTGAGTGCTTGAAGGTATATCTTTAGATATTGAAATCGAATCTTTTTGTTTCTTGTTTTATCACTAGTTTAGTTTATAAAAGAAAACTACAAAAAATGGAGTTAAGTTTGTCTCATACGCTTCATCTTTTTAATATCTTTCGTGAGTATGAGGGAAAGGAAAATTGTGCTCAAGTGCTAGAAGAAGAATGCATTAAAATGTTTGGTACTAGATCTTTGTATGATGAGCATGATTGCAATGTTGTTAGTATGAATTCCTTGAATATCCATGATGCGAATGATATGCGAAGCCACAATCTTGGGGAAGCTATGTTTGATGAAGATGATATTTTTTGTCCCCCAAGTTTTGATGAGCAAATTTATTATGATGAAAGCATGCCTCCTATTTATGATGATTATATTTATGAAAGTGGGTTTGGAAGAGTGTCAACTTTAGGAAGTAGTGATCCCACTATTTTGTAGGATGTTGAATCTTATTGTGATAAACATGAAAGTGGACTTGGAAGAGTGTCAACTTTATTTAGTGATGATTCCACTATTTCGGAAGAGGTTCCAATTGATTATGAGAACAAAGTTGCTATCTATGATGATTATTCTGATGACTTGTATGATATTAAGAATGATAACCATGAAACTTGTCATCATGATTTTAGTTTTCAATTGGATTATGCCTCACATGATAATTATTTTGTTGAGTTTACTCCCACTATTCGGAATGAGAAGAATTTTGCTTATGTGGAGAGTAGTAAATTTTCTATGCTTCTAGATCATGAAAAGAATGCTTTAGGTGCTGGTTATATTGTTGAATTCATTCATGATGCTACTGAAAATTATTATGAGGAGGAATATATGCTTGTAGGAATTGCAATAATGTAAAGTTTCCTCTCTATGTGTTGAAAATCTTGAAGCTATGCTTGTTTTACCTTCCTATGCTAGTTGATTATTGTTCCCATAAGTTGTTTTCCCATAAAATTCCTATGCATAGGAAGTGGGATAGGCTTAAATGTGCTAGTCATATGCTTCATGATGCTCCCGTTATGTTTCATTTCTTATCTTTTATGTGAGCATCATTGTCATCATCATGCCTAGCTAGAAAGGCATTAAAGAAAATCGCTTGTTGGGAGACAACACAATATTAACCCTTACTGTTTTTGTGTGTTCACATGATTATGCTACTGTAGTAATCATGTTTTATAGCTTTTGTTTCAATAAAGTGCCAAGTAAGACCTTTAGGATAGCTTACGGTGATAGTTGTGTTGAACCTGCTGAGAATCAGAAACTTTTGCACCCAGTAAATTAGTTTTGTTAATTCACAGAAACGTGCTTATGATCTGATTCTTTTTGCTCTGGATTGGTATACAAATTTATTAGGATTTCCTAATTTGGTAGAATTTTTGGTGTTCCAGAAGTACACGTTTGATACAGATTACTACAGACTGTTCTGTTTTTGACAGATTCTACTTTCTATGTGTTGTTTGCTTATTTTGATGAATCTATGAGTAGTATCGGAGGGTATGAACCATAGATAAGTTGGAATACAGTATATATTACACCAATATGAATTTAGAATGAGTTCACTACACTACCTAAGTGGTGGTTTCATTTTCTTATACTAACGGAGCTTACGAGTTTTCTGTTGAGTTTTGTGTTGTGAAGTTTTCAAGTTTTGGGTAAGGATTCGATGGAATATGGAATAAGGAGTGGCAAGAGCCTAAGCTTGGGAATTCCCAAGGCACCCCAAGGTAATATTCAAGGACAACCAAGAGCCTAAGCTTGGGGATGCCCCAGAAGGCATCCCCTCTTTCGTCTTCGTTCATCGGTAACCTTACTTGAAGCTATATTTTTATTCACCACATGATATGTGTTTTGCTTGGAGCATCATTTTATCTTGTTAGTATTTGCTTGATGTTATTTATAATAATGTTTTGCATCTTTAGTTTCAATAAAAATGTCAAGGATAACCTTTGCCATGCTTATTTTGCTAGTATACATGTTGCTGTTTGAAAACAGAAAGTTTACCGCTGTTGCTAAAATTCCCTAGAAAAGTCAGAGCATGGTATAATGTTGAAACTTTTTGCATAATGAGCTATGATAAATTTACTACAGTGGAAATTTTATTTCATAATTGTTGGAGTTAGGGAAGTATGATGAATCTTGCATTCTTTACAGACTGTACTGTTTTGACAGATTGCTGTTATGGTTGCATTGTTTGCATATGTTTGTTTGTTTAGTGATTCTATTTGAGGATAGGAGTATTATATATGCAGAGTAATTTAGTATGCAATGTTGAATAATAATTTTAGTGATGTGTTACAGTAGAAAATGATAAGGTTTTGCATTGGTTTATACTAACCCATCTCACGAGTTCTTGTTGAGTTTGTTGTGGATGAAGCTTTTGATAAAAAGAGAAACCATGATATGAGAGGAATTAAGGAGACACAAAAGTTCAAGATTGGGGATGCCCATGGAACCCCAAGATAATATTCCAAGAAGTCTCAATCATCTAAGCTTGGGGATGCCCTGTGAGGCATCCCACCTTTCTTCTTCAACAATTATCGGTTAGTATCGGTTGAGCCTAAGTTTTTGCTTCTTCACATGAGTTGTGCTATCCTTGCATTGTCATTTTATTTTGTTTTGCTTTCTGTTTGAATACAATACCAAGATCTGAAATTCTTAAATGAGAGAGTCTTCATATAGCTACATAATTATTTAGCTACTCATTGATCTTCACTTATATCTTTTTGCAGTAGTTTGTCATTTACTCGTGTGCTTCACTTATATCCTATGAGTAAAAGGTTGAATGAGTTGATTGTCATAAATCTGAAATTATTTATGTCTCTTTTGCTTATCCCATGGGGAGTAATGACTTCACATCTAAGAAGTAGAGGTTGTAAATTTATTGAAGGTTAGCAAGCATTGTATTGGTCATTTGAACAATTCATGAAAGAATATTGAAGGAAGAGAGATTTCATATATAAATACATTATCCTAGACATCTTTTATAATTGGGAGCACTCATTAAGTGTGACATGCTAAAGAGTTGATGTTGGACAAGGAAGACAATGTAATGGTTTATGTTTTCTGACATCTCAGTTAAAGTATATTGTCATGGATCATTCAAACATGTTGAGCTTGCCTTTCCCCTCATGCTAGCCAAAATTCCTTGCACCAAGTAGAGATACTACTTGTGCTTCCAAATATCCTTAAACCCAGTTTTGCCATGAGAGTCCACCATAACTACCTATGGATTGAGTAAGATCCTTCAAGTAAGTTGTCATCGGTGCAAGCAATAAAAATTGATCTCTAAATATGTATGATCTTTTGGTGTGAAGAAAATAGCTTTATACGATCTCTTGTTATGGAAGCAATAAAAGTGACGGACTGCATAATAAAGGTCCATATACAAGTGGCAATATAAAGTGACATTCTTTCGCATTAAGATTTTGCGCATCCAACCCTAAAAGCGCATGACAACCTCAGCTTCCCTCTGCGAAGGGCCTATCTTTTACTTTATGTCTTTTACTTTATGCAAGAGTCAAGGTGATCTTCACCTTTCCCTTTTTCATTTTATCCTTTGGCAAGCACTTTATGTTGGGGTGATCCTGATATATATATCCAACTGGATGTAAGTTAGCATGAACTATTATTGTTGACATCACCCAAAGGTGAATAAGTTGGGAGGCAACACTATAAGCCCCTATCTTTCTCAGTGTCCGATTGAAACTCCATAACCATTAGTATTGCGTGAGTGTTATCAATTGTAGAAGACTATATGATAGTTGAGTATGTGGAGTTTGATATTCCTGAAAATAAGATGAATTGCAATTGTTTGAATGACTGAGAATGAAGTTTGCTAGTTTTCAAGAAAGTTTATGGTCTATGCTTTGACATGTGAATTGCTTGTTACTTTATCGTGAGAAGTTTTATGAGATGAACTATTGTTATGACATATTATCATGCTAGAAAGGGGATTGAAATTATCATTGATCAAACTTGTGCACCTTCTAGCATTCACACTTCATAAATTCTTTCTTTATCATTTACCTACTCGAGGACGAGTAGGAATTAAGCTTGGGGATGCTGATACGTCTCCAACGTATCTATAATTTATGAAGCATTCATGCTATTTTATTATCTGTTTTGAATGATTACGGGCTTTATTATACACTTTTATATTACTTTTGGGACTAACCTATTAACCGGAGGCCCAGCCCATATTGCTGTTTTATTGCCTATTTCAGTATTTCGAAGAAAAGGAATATCGAACGAAGTCCAAACGGAATGAAACCTTCGGCAGCGTGATTTTTTGGAAGAATATGATCCTGGAGACCTGGAGTTCACGTCACAAGATCCTTGAGGCAGCCACGAGATAGGAGGGCGCGCCCCCCTGTAGGGCGCGCCCCCTATCTCGTGGGCCCCTCGAGCACCTCCCGACCAACTTCTTTCGCCTATATAAGCCTACGTACCCTAAAAACATGGAATATCAAGATAGATCGAGAGTTCCGCCGCCACAAGCCTATGTACCAGTATCTATGTGTTTGATCTCTCTCTCTCATGTTCTCTCTATGGCATGATCTTGATGTATCGCGAGCTTTGTTATTATAGTTGGATCTTATGATGTTTCTCCCCCTCTACTCTCTTGTGATGAATTGAGTTTCCGTCTTGAAGTTGTCTTATCGGATTGAGTCTTTGATTTGAGAACACTTGATGTATGTCTTGCCATGTTTATCCGTGGTGACAATGGGATATCACGTGCCACTTGATGTATGTTTTGGTGACCAACTTGCGGGTTCCGCCCATGAACATATGCATAGGGGTTGGCACACATTTTCTTGACTCTCCGATAGAAACTTTGGGGCACTCTTTGAAGTACTTTGTGTTGGTTGGATGAATTTGAGATTGTGTGACGCATATCGTATAATCATGCCCACGGATACTTGAGGTGACAATGGAGTATCCAGGTGACATTAGGGCTTTGGTTGGTTGTGTCTTAAGGTGTTATTCTAGTATGAACTCTATGATAGATCGAGCGGAAAGAATAGCTCTATGTTATTTTACTACGAACTCTTGAATAGATCGATCAAAAAGGATAACTTTGAGGTGGTTTCGTACCCTACCATAATCTCTACGTTTGTTCTCCGCTATTAGTGGCTTTGGAGTGACTCTTTGTTGCATGTTGAGGGATTGTTATATGATCTATTTATGTTATTATTGTTGAGAGAACTTGCACTAGTGAAAGTATGAACCCTTTGCCTTGTTTCCTATCATTGCAATACCGTTTGTGCTCACTTTTATCATTAGTTACCTTGCTGTTTATATTATTTCAGATTACAAATACCTTTATCTACCATCCATATTGCACTTGTATCACCATCTCTTCACCGAACTAGTGCACCTATACAATTTACCATTGTATTAGGTGTGTTGGGGACACAAGAGACTCTTTGTTATTTGGTTGCAGGGTTGTTTGAGAGAGACCATCTTCATCCTACGCCTCCTAAGGATTCATAAACCTTAGGTTATCCACTTGAGGGAAATTTGCTACTGTCCTACAAACCTGTGCACTTGCAGGCCCAACAACGTCTACAAGAAGAAGGTTGTGTAGTAGACATCATATATATAATTGAAATAAACATCCAATTACATAAGTGACTATACAGATCATTCGCACACACCTAAATAAACAATTGCATGCATTCTAAAGTAGGAGAAATGATCGTCTAGTCATCTACTTCTTGTGACGCTCCCGCCATTGCTCTGTGGCTCAATCCCTCATTTTGGGCAGGAAGAAGACACTTCCTCATGTCAACGATCCGCCTGCACATCTCGTAGCTTGTGTATGCGTCCATATACCCTAAAAACATCGGGGAGCACAATAGATCGGCAGTTCCACAGCCGCAAGCCTCTGTAGACACCAAAAACCTCTCGGGAGCCCGTACAGGCACCCTGCCGGAGGGGGGATCCCTCATCGATGGCCATCTCATCATCCCGGCGCTCTCCATGACGAGGAGGGAGTAGTTCACCCTCGGGGCTGAGGGTATGTACCAGTATCTATGTGTTTGATCTCTATCTCTCTCGTGTTCTTGAGGTGATACGATCTTGATGTATCACGA
Source organism: Triticum aestivum (assembly GCF_018294505.1). Taxonomy (NCBI): domain Eukaryota; kingdom Viridiplantae; phylum Streptophyta; class Magnoliopsida; order Poales; family Poaceae; genus Triticum; species Triticum aestivum. The sequence continues at coordinate 111,370,622 of NC_057801.1, read as the reverse complement.
GCTTTGCTATTATAGTTGGATCTTATGATGTTTCTCCCCCTCTACTCTCTTGTGATGAATTGAGTTTTCCCCTTGAAGGTATCTTGTCGGATTGAGTCTTTAAGGATTTGAGAACACTTGATGTATGTCTTGCCATGCTTATATGTGGTGACAATGGGATATTTACGTGAACTACTTGATGTATGTTTTGGTGATCAACTTGTGGGTTCAATGAACTTATGCATCGGGGTGGGCACACATTTTCGTCTTGAATCTCCGGTAGAAACTTTGGGGCACTCTTTGAAGTAATTTGTGCTGGTTGAATAGATGAATCTAAGATTGTGTGATGCATATCGTATAATCATACCCACGGATACTTGAAGTGACATTGGAGTATCTAGGTGACATTAGGGGTTTTGGTTGATTTGTGTCTTAAGGTGTTATTCTAGTACGAACTCTATGATAGATCGAACAGAAAGAATAGCTTCGTGTTATTTTACTATGGACTCTTGAATAGATCGATCAGAAAGGATAACTTTGAGGTGGTTTCGTACCCTACAATAATCTCTTCGTTTGTTCTCCGCTATTAGTGACTTTGGAGTAACTCTTTGTTGCATGTTGATGGATAGTTATATGATCCAGTTATGTTATTATTGTTGAGAGAACTTGCACTAGTGAAAGTATGAACCCTAGGCCTTGTTTCCTAGCATTGCAATACCGTTTACGCTCACTTTTATCATTAGTTACCTTGCTGATTTTATATTTTCAGAGTACAAATACTTATATCTACCATCCATATTGCACTTGTATCACCATCTCTTCGGCGACCTAGTGCACCTATACAAATTTACCATTGAATTCGGTGTGTTGGGGACACAAGATACTCTTTGTTATTTGGTTGCAGGGTTGTTTGAGAGAGACCATCTTCATCCTACGCCTCCCACGGATTGATAAACCTTAGGTCATCCACTTGAGAGAAATTTGCTACTGTCCTATAAACCTCTACACTTGGAGGCCCAACAACGTCTACAAGAAGAGGGTTGTGTAGTAGACCTCAAGCTCTTTTCGGGCGCCGTTGCCGGGGAGGTGAGTGCTTGAAGGTATATCTTTAGATATTGCAATCGAATCTTTTTGTTTCTTGTTTTATCACTAGTTTAGTTTATAAAAGAAAACTACAAAAAATGGAATTAAGTTAGCCTCATACGCTTCATCTTTTTAATATCTTTCGTGAGAATGATGGAAAGGAAAATTGTGCTCAAGTGCTAGAAGAAGAATGCATTAAAATGTTTGGTACTAGATCTTTGTATGATGAGCATGATTGCAATGTTGTTAGTATGAATTCCTTGAATATCCATGATGCTAATGATTTGCAAAGCCACAAGCTTGGGAAAGCTATGTTTGATGAAGATGATATTTTTTGTCCCCCAAGTTTTGATGAGCAAATTTATTATGATGAAAGCATGCCTCCTATTTATGATGATTATTGTGATGATACGTATGCCATAAAGAAGAAGTTTGCTTATGTGGAGAGTAGTAAAATATATATGCTTGTGCATCATGAAAATAATGCTTTATGTGATGGTTATATTGTTGAATTCATTCATGATGCTACTGAAAATTATTATGAGGGAAGAACATATGCTTGTAGGAATTGCAATAATATCAAGTTTCCTCTTTATGTGCTTAAAATTTTGAAGTTATGCTTGTTCAGCCTTCCGATGCTAGTTGATTATTGTTCCCATAAGTTGTTTGCTCACAAAATCCCTATGCATAGGAAGTGGGTTAGACTTAAATGTGATAGGAATATGCTTCATGATGCTCCCGTTATGTTTCAATTCTTATCTTTTATGTGAGCATCATTTTCATCATCATGCCTAGCTAAAAAGGCATTAAAGAAAAGCGCTTGTTGGGAGAAAAGCGCTTGTTGGGAGATAACCCAATATTTACCCCTTACTGTTTTTGTGTTTTCACATGATTATGCTACTGTAGTAATCATGTTTTATAGCTTTTGTTTCAATAAAGTGCCAAGTAAGACCTTTAGGATAGCTTACGGTGATAGTTGTGTTGATCCTGCTGAAAATCAGAAACTTTTGCACCCAGTAAATTAGTTTTGATAATTCACATAAACAATCTTCTGATCTGATTCTTTTCTATCTGGATTGGTACACAAATTTCTCGGGTTTTCCTAATTTGGTAGGATTTTTACAGTTCCATAAGTATATGGTTGATACAGATTACTACAGACTGTTCTGTTTTTGACAGATTCAACTTTCTATGTCTTGTTTGCTTATTTTGATGAATCTATGAGTAGTATCGGAGGTATGAACCATAGAGAAGTTGGAATACAGTAGATATTACACCAATATGAATTTAGAATGAGTTCATAACATTACCTAAGTGGTGATTTATTTTCTTATACTAACGGAGCTTACGAGTTTTCTGTTGAGTTTTGTGTTGTAAAGTTTTTTCAAGTTTTCGGTAAAGATTCGATGGACTATGGAATAAGGAGTGGCAAGAGCCTAAGCTTGGGGATGCACAAGGCACCCCAAGGTAATATTCAAGGACAACCAAGAGCCTAAGCTTGGGGATGCCCCAGATGGCATCCCCTCTTTCGTCTTTGTTCATCGTTAACCATAGTGGCAGTGGTGGAGCGTGACAAGCAGCCAAGTGGCGCTAAATTCAAACTAAAAGAAAAATATGTGTGATAAATTGAAAACAGGTGCGGCTTAAGTAAGGTGCGGCTTAAGTACTTCTAATCTGAATCAAGTTTCTTTAATTGATACAATAATAGCTTGGCTGACCGAGTCGTAACATATGAATTAAGCTCACATGGATCACATCTTTTTACATGGCACGCAGATGCAGCAGCAAGCCACCAGTGATGATTTGTGGCGCACAATACGGCTGGAGCATTAGATGACGAGAAGGGCAACAATAGTGCTGGTGTGCAGATGCATCAGCAAGCCGCTGGTGATGATCGGTGGCGCACAATATGGCAGGAACATGAGATGACGAGAAGGGCAGTAGCAGTGCTGGCATGCAGATGCAACAACAAGCCGCTGGTGATTATCGGTGGCGCACAATATGACAGGCATTAACATTCGTGGCGTGCAGATGCAGCAGCAAGCCGTTGGCTGATGCTTAGTGGGGCACAGCACGACATGATAAATGGATGACAGAGAAGGTGGTGTCACACCCCTGTTTGTCCTCCATGAGCCTCCGCCAGTGCATAGAGGTACTACAACATACTACATACATCAAGTTTACTGTTTTTGAACTTCGACACATACTTGACAAACTTGTGTATATGTGTTTTATTTCTGAAACTACACTGCAAAAGTTGTATTTTAATTGATTATTCTCATAATTTACTGAGACAACATGGGTCTGATTCTAATCCAGTCAAATGTAAGTGGCATGGGTTGCCTCATATTAGTTGGCTTCAGTGTTCTCCCATCCTCTGATCTGCTAGGTTTCTCCATTGATGCATTTAAGTGATTTTTGATGTCCTGCTATTAAGTAAATAGTCTGTGCTAAAACTTGTGTATATGTGCACCGGATGAATTCATTAACTTCTCAATGGCTTGTCATGCTATTTGTGTTCAGGACCAAATCCTTTAGTTCCATTGGTTCAGTTTACATGCAAGTTACCAGTCTTGCTAATGTACATGTATATGTGTACTTTTTTATCTTAAACTATCATAGTTCATTTCCTTCCAGTCTGCAACTTCCAATGAAATAAGCATGGAAAAGAAACATTAATATACACAACAATCAGCACATTAATTCAATGCCATCGGGGACTAGTTTGTAGTTGTATCTTTCTGTTTCTGTGAGTATTCACATAAACAATCAAGTACAACTTAGCATGTGCCTATCTAGCCTGCCAATCTTCATATGAGTTTTGAACGACTTCTGGGTTGATTGCACTTTCTTGACAAATTTGTATGGAATATTTTCAGGTACGTAGCCACCTAGCGCTTGGATGTGAGGACTTGGAGTGTCATGGAACATTTGGCTGTTTGCCGTATTTTGGATCAGCCTACTTCCATTGTATCATGAATCTTATGTGTGTTTTGGACCATTTGGTGCTTCAAGTCTTTTGGATTAGAAACTTTGTGCTCATGGATGTAACTTGTGTGTGAACTCTTCCAGACCAGAAATAGTGGTCCTTATGTCACTTGTGTGTTCTGGATGGTCATACTGTGCTTATTGTTCTGTTTGTGAACCTATGTGAGTATATATGTATGATTTTTAACTTATCGTCACTGTTGTGCAATATGTGTTCATCTTGATGCTATTTGTGGATAACATTTGAACACTGTATATGCATATGTATCAAATTATTGTTTTGGCTTTATGCTACCTTACCAACAATTAATCTGTTGGTAAACACATTCTTGCAGAGCAATTGTCGGCCAAGGTAAATACCTAGGTAGACAGAATAAGTGTCGACGAAGGTATATACCTAGCTGAACAGAATAACTGTCGGCAAAGGTATAGACCTAGAAGGACAATCCATGTGTTGGCCAAAGTAGGGTGTATGTTCACACACCAACTGTCAGCGGAGGTAGGGTGTATGTCCACAAACCAACTGTCGGGAAAGGTAGGGTGTATGTACGCAGGCAATGTGTCGGCATAGGTAGGGTGTATGCCGACTGAAAATGTGTCGGGAAGTAAATAACTGTCGGCAATACTTTCGCCCACAGTAAGTCCTCCAACTGTTTTACCTTTTGTCAGCATTGGTGTTGGCTACTGTTTTTATGTCGGCAAAAGTACCCTATGCCAACAGATTGATGTGTCGCCAAAGCTCTACCGTGGTGTAGTGCCCCTGCATGGTTAACATCATCTATTCGAATAGCCGCATCCACGGTAAAGGACTTCTGGGTTGCCTGTACAGTTCATAGACAAGTGAAAGTGGATACTCTAAAATGCGCAAGATAAGCGTGAGTGCTATGGATGGCGTTCTCGTAGGGAGACGGGAGCGGATCCATAGTGGTGTATTGATATGGTGAATATGTGGGCTTGTGTGCGCCACCTCAAAGAGTTACCTGCAGTTGTAGTTCAGGATAGCCACCGAGTCAAAGCTGGCTTGCTGCAGTCAAACTCCACCACCCCCCTTTGTTGATAATGATGCATATGTAGATATTTCTTATGTAAGTCTTCCTGGGAACATTTGTACTCATGTTTGCCTATTTTATGTTTTTGCAGAGAGATTTTAGTCTCGCTAGTAGTTCCGCGTGGACTTCGACGTTTAGCTTGTTACCTCAGCTACGATCTTGTGCCCTCGGTAGGATCTGGTAGATAGTCAGGCTTCTCATCCTTTTTCATTTGTAGATGTCTGTACCCAGACATGTTAAGCTTCCGCTTGTGCTTTGACTTGTATGCTCTGAATGTTGGGTCATGAGACCCATGATTGTAATATCTCGCTCCTCGGAGCCTATTGAATAAAATACTTGAGTCGCAGAGTCATGTTGTGATGCCATGTTGTATTTGCACATATCGAGCATATTGTGTGTATGTTATTGAAATGCTTGGTATGTGTGGGATCTGACAACCTAGTTGTTTATCCTTGGTAGCCTCTCTTACTGGGAAATGTCTCCTAGTGCTTCCACTGAGCCATGGTAGCTTGCTACTGCTCCGGAACACTTAGGCTGGCCGGCATGTCTCCTTCTTCGTTCCTATGTTGTCCCTTCGGGTAAATGTCACGCGGTGTCTAACGGAGTCCTGTTAGCCTGCTACAGCCCAAATTCTCTGGAGTCCTGCTAGCCCAGCTGCTACAGCCCGGATTCACTCGCTGTTGACCGACACGTTCGTTGTTGGGTCATGTATGCCTGTCCCTGTAAGTTAGAGCCACTTTGGGTTCACGACTAGTCATGTCAGCCCGGGTTCTTTGTCATATGGATGCTAGCGACACTATCATATATGTGAGCCAAAAGGCGCAAATGGTCCCGGGCCTGGTAAGGTGACACCCGTGGGAATACCGTGAGTGAGGCCGCAAAGTGATATGAGGTGTTACATGCTAGATCGGTGTGGCATAGGATCGGGGTCCTGACAGCTTTGGTATCAGAGCTTGACTGCCTGTAGGATTACCAAGCCAAACTAGTCGAAGTTGAGTCTAGAAATGGTTTAGTTATATAAGGGAATTGATTGTGGTTGGGAACGTAAGGCTCTTTTTACTCCTTATACCTTATGTCCTTCTGATCTGAGTCATCTTATCTTCCTACGGGGTTAAGGAACTAGGCTTTCTCTTCTTTCTATCAGGATCACGTGTTACTAATCCGTAGACCTATAGGATTGATGGTTTCAAGCCTCAGTTCAGTTGCTACTACTTTCGTGTATTCATAGCTGGCCTTAGATTCTTGATATTGTGATGATCGAGTGGTTATGCCACCATTTTGTAGCATGTCTCAAATCTTTTGAGCATTTACAGTCGTTATGCTGTCCGAGTCATCCCAGGTTTCTAAATAGTCTGAAGCATTTGCAAAATCCCTTCCTCCCATTTTGATGTTCCTTTGGGCCAGATTAACCACACTAAACAGTGAGTTAAGGTACTCTGTTGCCTTGACATATATGTTGGAGTTATTATTATGACCCTAGGTGTCTTAGAGTGCCACCTAGTAATCTAGCCATGTTCTGTGTTCAAGTGTGATGATTCTGGCCATCATTCTCGAAAGCATCCCGCGATGCCATTTTAATAGTAGGTATTCTATTACTGGGTTTTTGAACCCGAGATTCAGTCCACTTACCTCATGTTGATAGTGTTTGCTAGTCCCTTCAGGATATTAGTAACCTTGCAATAGTCCTCGAGGTTCGTGGTATTACCTTCTTCCAAGTACCATGAGCTATTCATGGCAGAAGTTCCTCGCTGAACCGAAAGATCACAACCAGAGTGCTCTTGACGAGTTCTCGATTCTATGCTGTTATTCTGCCACTTCTACCTTTCTGCATGGGTTATCCGGAAGAAACCTGTTGAACTTGGTTCGACATACTAATCTATGCGTCCACAACTCAGAAAGTTATATGTTCTTTGAGTTGTCCCTCTTTAGTTGTCCTCTAGCCCTCGTCTATCAATTGATAGTCAGGAGTAGTTATGCTTTCGTGTTCCTCGATGCCCACTACTCTTGTGGTCCGTCAAGCCATTCTATTCTGGAATGACTAGGAGAAACAAACTCCAGTACCTCTTCCATATCCAGGATTGGGTCAAAGTAGTTGTATTCCGCAGATCAAAATGCCAATCTAGCTTTTGATTCTGTTCTACCCTAAAGTATTACCGCCCTATGTCAAGAATGTTATGAGAATTGCAGCATCTCTCATGAATTCTTGATGTAGTGATACTTCTCACCATCATCACTCATTCCTCGGTCCTCGTGTTGTTGTAATCGGAATGCCGACAAGTGAATTGTGATGTGTGAAATTAATACTCCGAGCAACTTGTTGCTTGGTAGTAAATAGAAAGTATTCTCATTCTTAGTGTGTTGGATTTGAATCATCATTCTAAGATAGATTGTGTTACCTAGTCCTTATCTCCGGTGCACTCTTCAATCAATGAGTTAGGATTGTGTGAATCCCTCACTCTTTGATCATATCATCTTGCCCTGAAAAGAAAGATAGTTCTCTATCTTAGTAACATACCGGTGGTTCATGATTTTCTGAATATCTTCTCAGAGGTATCACCAGGTTGTCAACTGGCCGCTATGTTGAGTTCGTGATCTAGTTGGTTCTCTTTTAACCACCCCTTCTCCAAGAATCCGTGTTGGATACCCCTAAGCTAGTTGGTTAAGCCAAATAACAACTTGGAGAGTTGGAAGATAAAGACTTGTTCGACTTAGTTCGTTTCAGGGGATATATTATATGTGTGTTGAATAAAGTTGATATTTTCATCGACTGACCCTCGTGGTTAGTTAATGGACCTATCATCTTACCCAATCTTTGATTTGAGTATGGGCTATCGTCGATACAAATCAGAACCAACGGTGTTCTTAATGTTGTCTTACTCGTGGTTGATCCCTCGAGCATACACCATTATATCCTTTGGTCTGACCAATACTATCAGATTGTTCACATAATGGTGGAAGTCCAGTGATATGGAAATTCCGATGAGTTGCTGTTGAGCCCATCAGCGGCATTTTGTCTCCTCCATGATTCATGTTGAACATCTAGCTGGTGTTGGAAACTTGTGTAAGCATTTTCTTCATGCCCCATTCATGAAGTATATGTTTGGATGAAAGAAGTGACTCCTCTCATTCATGTGCATTCGATGCAAGTTGCCGCCGTGAATTTGAGAGAGTTAGTTTTGTTTCCTCTGGAATCATCGCAAGTCAATTATGCATGTGTGAATGTATTCTATGGTTTGGTAGATTAATTACCTCCACGCCATTGTATGCCCTAGCACACCAAGCCACTGATTGATTTGTTCAAGTAAAGGGAGTTGTCGTGCTAATCCTAGGTCATGCACGAGACTTCGTTACCCTAGATGATGGATCCTAACCTGAACTTGGTAGTGTTTTATCATAAGACTACTATGTGGTCATGCTTGTCCGGGACATCATGTTCACATGTTGTAGCAGAAACAGCTCATGTTTTGGAGCTTGCTATCGTAGTTCATTCCCCGAGAATCTCGCAACGTCATCTCGTCGATTTGTGTTGCAAACTTTCATTTTTATTCCTAGACTTGATGAGTCTGGATTGTCCTGACCCCAACCAGATTTGAATCTCAGGCAGATATGATGGTTGGAACGTTTCCCAAGAACTATAATAATGGTCTCTCTGTAACCCGGTGAAGTGGATGTCGTGGCCAACACACCCAGTTGGAAGACCCATTATTGTAGTATCTTGATTGAGGAAGTTGGCCACCTCCCCATAGGGATTTCGTAGGATTTACTCCCTAGTTGCCCCTTATGGATTTTTGTGTTCCCGAAGTCCGACCTTTTACTTGATGTTCTAGATATCAAACCATATCTATGAATGGGATACACTAGCACATCAAGGAGAACATTAGAAGCAGAGTGCTAAATGTCTCTCGGTCGATTATCCAGATCTTGCAACCTTGGCATTGCTAAGGTGAAATCTGAGAAGGTGTTATCTTCCTTTGCATCTGCATCATCCATCATTATTCATCATGGTAGTGTGTTGTGTTGCCAGGATCCTTGACACGGAAATTGGTAAAACCTTGATGAGTATGGAAATGCTCAAGTTCTTGAGAGCACACACAAGTGCTAGGTGTTATCATCGGCACTAACTGGGATTGCTCTCAGTCTCCTCGATTATGCCATAACTTTTCAAACAGTGGACTCACTCTCTACTATTGAGCTTCTCCCCAGTTACTAAAATCACCCCTTGTGTTGTTCTCAACAAGGTAATCCACATCATCCATTCTAATCCGGGTATGCCATTCTACCGAACCCCACTAAACGATCGCTCGAGAATTGCCTTAGGCTGGTATAAAGAGTTTCAATGATCTCTGAATCAAAGGTAATTCTTTTTGCCACTTAAGGGGATATTTCTACGAGTCACCTTCCCTAAGGTGCATCGTTATGGTATCATGGCAACTCAACTCCTCGCTACGTTGACAACCGTTCACCACCTTCTTAGGTGTGGAATTATTGCCTACCTACTGAACCTTTGTCATGTGTTTCACTCCATCCTTCTGGACGAATGCTTTGTGTCTCAGCTCGAGAGATGTTTCAATGTCCCACACCATGAGTTTATCATGAGTTGTTCGACCTTCGATAAGATCGATCCCTCTAGAGTTTTCCTTTCCCTCTCATTGTCATGTTAGTTGGAGTTCTCGGGGCAAGACATCGAGACAATGATGGTGATCGAGTCAACGTTCTTTGAAGTGCCACCTGGATCGTGAAGATTATGTTAGTTTGCGTTCCCCCTTCATCTTACCCTACGCTTGAATCTCGGGACGAGATTCTTGTTTAGTAGGGGTGAGCTGTCACATCCCTAGTTCTGGTATGCACTAGGCTAGCCCTTCATGTGAGCACCATGTTTAAATTCTAATGAAATTTGAATTGAGGAATTTTCAAAAGCCTCAGAAGACCTCTAAAAATAACCAACATTTAAATCTCATCAAATGAGTCCAAGAAAATGTTCCTGTTATTCTATGAAAATATTGGCATGAGGTAAAATGCAAACCAATATTTTTGGAGTGACTGGAATATTTATTTTGGGCCTTTTGAATTAAATCATAATTGTATTTGAGTTGGAGCAAATAAATTCTATAAATATTTTTATTGCTCCAATGATGCTGGAATGTTTTGTGGAGCTCTAGGATAAACCTTATTGCATCCACAATAATTTCCAGAGAGCTGCAAAAATAATTTGGTTATCAAACCAAATTAAAACAAATCTGCAAAAATTAGAAAAACAGAAAATAGAAAAGAGAGAGAAAGAACCAACCTGGCCTTACCTGGCAGCCCACTAGCGGCCCAGTAGACAGCTGGCCTGCTAGGCCCAGCCGAGCCCACCGCAGCCGCCACCGTCTTCAACCTCCTGCCAGTAGGCAGGAGGGCGTGTGGCCGCCGTGCGCGCACACGCGCGCGGCACCTCCTGCTTCCCGCCGCTGCTCTGATGCGCTTGGAGATGCCACGACACCCCTGGCCTCTCTCTCACTCTCCGTGGATCCCTCCTTCTGCCCTGGCCATTTTCCCCTCTCCCTCCTCGTTCTTCGCCGAACAGAGAGCCCCACCGGCCACCGCTGCCGCTCGTGTGGCCAGCGCTAACGTTTTCGCCGTGCTAGCATCCACGCCGAGCTCCGAAGCTTCTCCGAGATGACGCCCGCCTCCCCGAGTGCCCTGCAACACCATCACCATCATCGTCTTCTTCCTCGGATGCCTGAGATCGCCGTCATCGGTTTTGCCGCGTCTAGCGCCTCCCCGAGCCCTCTGAGACGGTCATCGACCCCGCTGTGAGCTCCTCTTCTTTTCCCCCCTCTCCCCGCGCTCATCTGCTCGCTGTAGCTGCAACCCTCAACGCGGCCGAAGCTCACCACCGGCGTCCATGGCGCCACCGTGGTAACCGCGGCCACAACTCGCACTTGAGCACTGCCGCGAGCTCAGCGGGTCCCCACGAATCCAACGCCGCCGCTCTTAGCTCCTGAATTGCACCACAACACCCCGTGCCGCTCAGGGCCGAACTCCGGCGCCGCCGCGAGCTCCATTCCGGTGAGCTCCGGCCACCCCAGCTCGAGCTGTTGCCACCCCTGGATGTGCGCGAAGCCCAGCAACCCATAGCTGCAAACCACGTCTGAAACCATCCCCTGTAGCGCTTTCCCGTTGTGTTTCCGTCATCGGATTTGGTCACCGCCAGCGAAACTCTGGCGGGCTGACGTGGCAACGTCTTTAGCAGCTAAACACGCTAATTAACCCCTCTCTCTCACTGACGAGTGGGCCCATGCCCCTGTTTAATTAGTGTTAGGTTGAATTAGTGTTAATTAACTAGTTAATTAGATGATACACTGACACGTGTGCCCCGCACTGTTGACAGCTTAGTTAGGGCTAGTTTAGCACTAATTATCTCAGTTAGTTAACTGAGTCATTGACCAGTGGGTCCCACAGGTCAGGTTTGACCTGGCTGACCCTGTTGACCTGCTGACGTCACACCGACGTTATGCTGACGCAGTAATCTATTTTCTGGATTTTAAATAAATCTTAAATGATTAAAATAACCAAAACTTTGAAAAATCATAGAAATTAATCTATAGCTCCAAATGAAATAAATTATATATGAAAAATTATAAGAAAAATTCAAGGAATCTGTTTATGGCATTTGCATGCATGTTTGAACAACCTAAGGTTGCTGTATTTGGCAATTTGCATAATTGACATTTAAATAAGCACATATGGAGTTGGAATTTGAACCCTTGGTTCAAACCAACTTCATTTAATCTAGTTTCTAGTTGCATTACCTCAAACACAAGCATATTGCCATGTCATGATCATGCATCATATTGTGGATTGCATTGATCCTGTGTCTTTCTCTATTGTCGGTGTTTGTCCCCTCTCAGTAAACGTGGTTCCGACGATTATTCGATGACACCGATGGAGAACTATATTATCTTCAGAAGTGTTAGGCAAGCAAAAACCCCTTGTTCATTCCGATACAATCGCACTCTCTCGCTCCTGCTCTCTTTTACTGCATTAGGACAACAACGATTCATCTGTTACTTGCTGCGGTAGTTGAACCCTTTATCCTCTGCATGACCTATCATTGCCAGAGTAAATAGATGAAACCCACTAGCATGAGTAGGAGTTGTTTGAGCCCTGATGTGCCTACTCATGCATGCTTGTTTGTCATGCATGCTATGCTTAGAGTTGTGTCAGGTCTGATTCACCGGGGATGAATTGGAGGTGTGTGAACATGTCCTACTATGTGTGAGCTAAGTGTGTGAACACGATTTGGTAAAGGTAGCAGTGAGAGGCCATGTAGGAGTACATGGTGGGTTGTCTCATTGAAGCCGTCCTCAGGAACAGAGTTCTGTGTTTGTGATCCATGAACAACTACTACCACACATTGGGATCCCTAATTGACTCTCTCGACTTAGTAATCAACCTGATCTCTGTCCAGGAGTCGCAACTAGTTTCTGGTGTTTGTAGGTAGTGTTAGTAGTCTACCAAGTGGCACCCGATACAGGTGGGCTTGGGACAGACTAGGCACAGTGGCCCGGTGTACCAAGTGGCACACGCATGGTGGGCTTGGGAACCCTGCACACATCGTTTGGGGTCGTGAGCGACACCCCGGCCGGATCTCCTTGCGGATGGAACCTGAATAGGCGATAAACCTAGACGAGAGACTTGTGTGGTTAGTCAGGTCGTGGCCGACACCCTCGTCGGGCTTCCGCTTGAAGGTTGCCGAGTACATGTCGTGTAAATGGCGATAAGTGGTGAGAGCGTGTGTGAGGAAGTACACCCCTGCATGGTTAGCATCATCTATTCGAATAGCCGTGTCCGCGGTAAAGGACTTCTGGGTTGCCTGTACAGTTCATAGACAAGTGAAAGTGGATACTCTAAAATGCGCAAGATAAGCGTGAGTGCTATGGATGGCGTTCTCGTAGGGAGACGGGAGCGGATCCATAGTGGTGTATTGATATGGTGAATATGTGGGCTCGTGTGCGCCACCTCAAAGAGTTACCTGCAGTTGTAGTTCAGGATAGCCACCGAGTCAAAGCTGGCTTGCTGCAGTCAAACTCCACCACCCCCCTTTGTTGATAATGATGCATATGTAGATATTTCTCATGTAAGTCTTCCTGGGAATATTTGTACTCACGTTTGCCTATTTTATGTTTTTGCAGAGAGACTTTAGTCTCGCTAGTAGTTCCGCGTGGACTTCGACGTTTAGCTTGTTACCTCAGCTACGATCTTGTGCCCTCGGCAGGATCTGGTAGATAGTCAGGCTTCTCAGCCTTTTTCATTTGTAGATGTCTGTACTCAGACATGTTAAGCTTTCGCTTGTGCTTTGACTTGTATGCTCTGAATGTTGGGTCATGAGACCCATGATTGTAATATCTCGCTCCTCGGAGCCTATTGAATTAAATACTTGAGTCATAGAGTCATGTTGTGATGCCATGTTGTATTTGCACATATCGAGCATATTGTGCGTATGTTATTGAAATGCTTGGTATGTGTGGGATCTGACAACCTAGTTGTTTATCCTTGGTAGCCTCTCTTACCGGGAAATGTCTCCTAGTGCTTCCACTGAGCCATGGTAGCTTGCTATTGCTCCGGAACACTTAGGCTGGCCGGCATGTGTCCTTCTTCGATCCTATGTCTGTCCCTTCGGGGAAATGTCACGCGGTGTCTACCGGAGTCCTGTTAGCCTGCTACAGCCAAGACTCTCCGGAGTCCTGCTAGCCCAGCTGCTACAGCCCAGATTCGCTCGCTGTTGACCGACACGTTCGTTGTTGGGTCATGTATGCCTGTCCCTGTAAGTTAGCACCACTTTGGGTTCATGACTAGTCATGTCAGCCCGGGTTCTTTGTCATATGGATGCTAGCGACACTATCATATACGTGAGCCAAAAGGCACAAATGGTCCCGGGCCTGGTAAGGCGACACCCGTGGGAATACCGTGCGTGAGGCCGCAAAGTGATATGAGGTGTTACATGCTACATCGGTGTGGCATAGGATCGGGGTCCTGGCATCTTTGTGGGGAAAGGCATTGACATGGTTTAGGCTATGTGATGATATTGGATCATGGAACTACAACCGATTGAAATTGGAATTTCATCAGAAGCTTTATCCTATGCGTCTGGTTCATCGTGATCGCAATTATATATATAATTTTTGGCCTCGCGGAGGAGAACGTATTTCTCAAGCTTGGGGGAGGCTTAAGTCAATGTTATATTCATGACCCAATCATGAGCTCTCAAGATAAATTATTATTCAAAAAGTTTATGCTCGGCTTTCTCTTAATAATCGCTCGATGCTCGATACTTCTTGTACTAGTTCTTTTATGATGAAGACTATTGGATTTAGATGGGATTTATTGGAAAGAATTAAACGCAACTTTGAAGATTGGGAACTCGACGAAGGTAAGGAGTCAGGTATAATACCTAAGTTTGATTGTGTTAAATCTTTTATGGATACCGATGCTTTTCATGAATTTAGCACTAAATATGAACTTGACTATGAGATAGTAGCTTATTTGTGTGAATCATTTGCTACTCATGTTGATCTCCCTAAAGAGAAGTTGTTTAAATATCATCCTCCCATTGAAGTAAAAGTAGTTGAACCTATTAAAGTTGAAGAAAACACTATCACTTATAATGTTGATCCTATTGTGCATGCCGCTTATATTGAGAAGCCACCTTTCCTTGTTAGAATAAAGGGTCATCTTAAGCTTCAACTGTGGTTCGTAAGAGTAATGCTAGAACACTTACACCCCCCCCCCCGAGCAAATTAAAGTTGAACGTAGTATTGCTATGGTTAAAGATCTCTTGGTCGATAATATTGACGGGCATGTTATTTACTTCTGTGATGAAGCTGCTAGAATTGCTAGACCCGATACTAAACATAAACATAGACATGTTGTTGGCATGCATGTTCTTTGTGTTAAAATAGGAGATCATTGTTATCATGGATTATGTGATATGGGTGCTAGTGCCAGTGCAATACCTCATCCTTATACAAAGAAATTATGCATGATATTGCACCTGCTGAGATAGAAGATATTGATGTTACAGTTAAGCTTGCCAATAGAGATACTATTTCACCAATTGGGAGTGTTAGAGATGTTGAAGTCTTGTATGGGAAAGTTAAATATCCTACTGATTTGCTTGTTCTTGGATCCCCACAAGATGACTTTTGTCCCATTATATTTGGCAGACCCTTCTTGAATACAGTTAATGCTAAGATAGATTGCGAAAATGATATTGTTACTATTGGTTTAGGGGACATGTCTCATGATTTTAATTTTGCTAAATTCCATAGACAACCCCATGATAAAGAATTGCCTAGTAAAGATGAAATTATTGGTCTTGCTTCTATTGTCGTGCCTCCTAATGATCCTTCAGAACAATATTTGCTAGACCATGAAAATGATATGCTCATGAATGAAAGAAGGGAAATAGATGAAGTATTCTTTAAACAGGGACCCATTTTGAAACACAACTTGCTTGTTGAAATCCTAGGAGACCCCCCTCCACCCAAGGGTGATCCCGTGTTTGAGCTTAAACCATTACCTGATACTATTAAATATGCTTATCTTGACGAAAAGAAGATATATCAAGTTATTATTGGTGCTAACCTTTCAGAGCGGGAAGAATAGAAATTATTGAAAACTCTGAAGAAGCATTGTGCTGCTATTGGATATACTCTTGATGATCTTAAGGGAGTTAGCCAGCATAAAATAAAATTGGAAAAATACGCTAAACCAGTTGCTGATCACCAACAACGGTTAAACCCTAAGATGAAAGAAGTGGTAAGAAATGAAATACTAAAGCTTCTGGAGGCAGGTATAATTTATCCCGTTGCTAATAGTTAGTGGGTAAGTCCCGTCCATTGTGTACCTAAGAAGGGAGGTATTACTGTTGTTCCTAATGATAAAGATGAATTGATCCCACAAAGAATTATTACAGGTTATAGAATGGTAATTGATTTTCGCAAACTAAATAAAGCTACTAGGAAAGATCATTACCCTCTGCCTTTTATTGATCAAATGCTATAATGATTATCCAAACATACACATTTTTGCTTCCTAGATGGTTATTCTGGTTTCTCTCAAATACCTGTGTGAAAATAGGATCAGGATAAGACCACTTTTACTTGCCCTTTCGGTACCTTTGCTTATAGACGTATGCCTTTTGGTTTATGTAATGCACCTGCTACCTTTCAAAGATGTATGACTGCTATATTCTCTGACTTTTGTGAAAAGATTGTTGAGGTTTTCATGGATGATTTCTCCATGTATGGAACTTCTTTTAATGATTGCTTAAGCAACCTTGATCGAGTTTTGCAGAGATGCGAAGAAACTAGTCTTGTCTTGAATTGGGAGATGTGTCACTTTATGGTTAATGAAGGTATTGTCTTGGGGCATAAGATTTGTGGAAGAGGTATTGAAGTCGATAAAGCTAAACTTGATGCTATTGAAAAGATGTCGTGTCCCAAGGATATCAAAGGTATAAGAAGTTTCCTTGGTCATGCCGGTTTTTATAGGAGGTTCATTAAAGACCTCTCAAAAATTTCTAGGCCTCTGACTAATCTCTTACAAAAAGATGTTCCTTTTGTCTTTGATGATGATTGCGTAGAAGCATTTGAAATACTTAAGAAAGCATTGATTTATGCACCTATTGTTCAGCCCCCTGATTGGAATTTACCCTTTGAAATCATGTGTGATGCTAGTGATTATGCTGTAGGTGTTGTTCTAGGACAAAGAGTTGATAAGAAATTAAATGTTATCCAATATGCTAGTAAAACTCTAGAAAGTGCCCAGAGAAATTATGCTACTACCGAAAAAGAATTTTTAGCAATTGTGTTTGCTTGTGATAAGCTCAGACCTTATATTGTTGATTCGAAAGTAACTGTTCACACTGATCATGCTGCTATTAAATACCTTATGGAAAAGAAAGATGCTAAACCTAGACTTATTAGATGGGTTCTCTTGCTACAAGAATTTGATTTGCATATTATTGATAGAAAGGGAGCTGAGAACCCCGTTGCAGACAACTTATCTAGGTTAGAGAATGTTCTTGATGACCCACTGTTGGGGATATAGCTACTGAGTGTAAACCGGCCAGGAGGGCCCGGTTCACCCTCAACTATGCTGAAGCCCATGGAGATCTAGAAGATGGCGCTTTACTAAATGAAGCTTAGAGGCCCGAAGCCCAAAGGCGGATTAGGGCCCATAATGGTAAACCGCCATGACTATGTAACTTGTAATGTAAGTTAGGAAAGGAGAGACCGAGCCGGACACTTTGTAAGTCGGCTTCGGGGCTCCATAGACTGGCCGAGCATCAACCTATGTATATAAAGGGATGACCCGGTGGCGGTTTAGGGAGAACAGACAACAACTCGAGACTCAGGCAAGCGTATTTGCTCCCTGATCATCGAAACCCAATCAATCCCATCACAACTAGACGTAGGCTTTTACCTTCATCGAAGGGGCCGAACTAGTATAAAACTCATGTGTCCCTTGTATGGTTTAACCCCTTCAAGCTAACCCGTTGTGATGGCTCCACGACTAAGTCCTTTCATGAGGACATCTGACGTGTTAATTCCACGACAGTTGGCGCCCACCGTGGGGCTATCGCATGGTGGTTTCGAGTTCTTGAAGGGCAGCTCTGAAGAACTTAAGGGGTACGTGATCGGCCGGATGACCAAGAGTCATCACAGCAAGCTCTACATCGACGACGAAAGGTGGGGACCCGAGGCCGGCTCAATCGAGTACGGGTACCGGGTCCCCTTTGGCGGAATTCATGTCTTCATCGACAAGATCGACGAACCGGGCCCTGAGCCCGACATCTCCACCGACCTCGTTGAAACGGCTCAGCGTGCGAGTCCAGCCCGGGTTAAGCCTGCCATGAAGCATGCGTTTGTAGGATGTGTCCATGAGATTGGATCTGAACCAGTGTTTGAAGGCGAGACGGCCGTCTATTCCGACGGCGAGTCATCTACTAGCGAAACCGAGTCCTTGTACCGGGTTCATAACTGTGTGTTCAAAGGATATTCCGATGGCAACAGTATTCCGGACCTCCTTGAACCGCCAAGTCGGGTTGCTGTTTACATGGCCGGAGCACAACCCACTTTGCAGTCTTCATCTACAGCAGCAATGAACACTGGATCAGTAGCCGCGGCAGGAGTCCCGGCGCGCCGACCAGCTCAAGTCCTCTCCGGTTTGATGGATGCCTGACCAACTTTGTTAACCACGATAGTCACCCCGGAGACGCGGGATCAGCACAATGCGGACATTGCGAAGCTGAAGACCAGATAACACAGGCTAAGGAGGACCTGGCAACTGAGGATGCTAGGATGGCTGAAGAACGGGCCACTTTGGATGCCCAGTCACAGCGGATACAGGCGCAGAATTATCAGCTCATGCTGGATCGGACCGCACCAGAGGATGTAATGCGAAGGAAGTACCGGTCTCGTCTGCCGCCAGTCTACGAAGGGTTAAATCTCTTTCAAATGCCAGGCGCTGGGCCGAGGAATCCGGTAGCTGCAAACCGGAATGATGCGCCCAGGACAGCTCCGGATCAACTACGGATAACAGAACCACCACGGCGAACAGATAACCCGCCGCAATACATGTCTACACTGCAGGGTCACTTCTCAAGTCCTCTGGATAACATGATTGCCGCAGCGTCACGCCTGGCAGCCATTCCGATGGAGGGCGATTCAATAGCAGCAATTGAAACGCGGTGGGATAGGGACCTTCTTCAAACCGCCGTGGTACAACAGAATGCTTATTCTTATAGCCGGGATAGAATTCATTCAACCCCTCGTACGAGCCCAAGCTATAGCAGGTGTATGGATGAACCGGAAGTGTCTAGCAGCGCGCGGCATCGTAATGCTCAAGATGTGGTGGATCATGGCAGGGCACGAAGGGAGGCCGCTTTGGGTCATCATCAACCCGCCTCGGTTCAGCCTGCAGCGTCAGTCGACCGAGGCACCGGGCTTGCCTTCAGTTCCTGGGGAGTGTCGTGTCTTATTCCGGCTCTCCGTAATGTGCGTCTGCCCAAAGATTTCAAGGGTCCATGTAAAGTGCCTAATTACATGGCAGATCAGCCACCTGAGGCATGGGTCGAGAGTTATGAGATGGCAATGGAGATGCTGGATGTAGATGAAGCGGCCTATGCAAAGTACTTCACGATGATGTTGGAAGGAACGACCCGTACTTGGTTGAAAAATCTACCAGCTAACTCCATCGAGTCATGGGATCAGTTGAAAGCCCGGTTTATAGCCAATTTCAAAGACACATGCAAACATCCCATGTCCATTGTGGATCTGGATGCTTGTGTTCAACGGGAGAACGAGTCAACAACTCATTGGGTACACCGGGATTCAGAGGTTTTGCACTCGTCTGACCGGATTAATGTTGGCCAAGCGATCATAACACTGGAGCGCAATTGCCGGTTTAAGTCACTGAAGATGAAGTTGGGACGGCTCAAGCGCCACTACAACGACATGGGAACCCTCATGGCAGCCTTGGTCAAGTATGCCGATTCTGATAATACCAAGGATCCCGATTCTGATGATGAGAAACCGGAGAAGGGAAAGAAGAACGGCGGTGCAAATGGACAGCAGCACAGCCAAGGAGGCCATGGGAATAACAGTAAGCGTAAAGCGGATTCAGATTTTGTGGCTAACGCTAATGTGCAGCGTCGTAAGGGTAAACCGCCCCAGCGCGACAGCGGAATGAATCTGGAGCGCTTGTTGAATCAGCCCTGCCCAAAGCATGGGACCAAGGAGGCTCCTGCAACGCATCTCTGGAAGGATTGTAACATTATGAAGGAGTTCAAAAACTCTGATCTTTTCCGGTATGATCAAGGTCCATCAGGTGGTTCAGGACCAGGTTTCCATGGTGGTGGCGGTTCAAATTCTGGATTTCAGAATAATCAGGGCAACCAGAACAACCAAGGTGGTAATAACCAGTAGAGTAATCAAGGAAATCAGCAGCAGTCGGGTTACCAGAGTCACCCAAAGCAGTTGAATGGTGGACAGTATCATGTGTTCACCACTAGTTTGTGCAAGCGTGATCAAGCTTCACAAGAGGGCAGTTAATGCTGTTGAACCGGCGGTACCACATTATCTGCGGTGGTCCGAACAACCTATTGTGTGGAGTAGGGAGGATCATCTGCCCCGGGTTGACAATCTGGGTCAACTGGCTTTGGTGGTAGCACCTCAGGTGGGAGGATATAAGTTCACCAAGGTACTCATGGATGGAGGAAGCAGTATCAACATTCTGTATTATGAGACCTTCCGTCGCATGGGGTTGACAGACAAGAGTCTTAAACCGTCCAACACTATTTTTCATGGCGTGGTACCAGGTAAATCAGCATATCCTGTAGGTAATATTGCTTTGGAGGTTGTGTTTGGTGATGAACATGACTCCCGGTCTGAGACATTGACCTTTGAGGTGGTGAGAATCCAGAGCCCGTACCATGCACTGTTTGGGCGACCGGCTTATGCAAAATTCATGGCGAGGCCGTGTTATATTTACTTGCAGCTCAAGATGCTGGGTCATAAAGGGACGATTACGGTTCACGGAAGTCGAAAAATCGCTTTGGATTGCGAGGAAGGTGATGCGGATTATGCTGAGTCGGTTTGTGCTACAGAGGAGCTAAAGTTTTATAAAGAAAATGTTGATCCGGTAGATATGACCCCTCTGAAGAAGCCCACCACTGAGCATGACCCAACCCTGCATTGCAAACCAGCTGACGAAACCAAACTTGTTGACTTCGTGCCTGGCGATTCGTCAAAGCAATTCAGCATCAGCACAAATCTGGATCCAAAATAGGAAAGCCCGCTCATCGAGTTCATCCGTGAGAACCGGGACATTTTTGCATGGAAGCCTTCTGACATGCCAGGTGTACCGAGGGCACTCGCTGAGCACACTCTTAATATTGATCCCAAGTTTAAACTGGTCAAGCAATTTCTTCGTTGCTTTAATGAGGAAAGACGCAAGGCAATTGGTGAAGAGATAGCCTGGCTGTTGGCTGCTGGGTTTATCGTTGAAGTGTTTCATCCTGAATGGCTGGCTAATCCGGTGCTTGTCTTAAGAAAAACAACACTTGGCGTATGTGTGTGGACTACACGGACTTGAACAAAGCTTGTCCGGCCGATCCCTTTGCTCTCCCGCGTATTGATCAGATCATTGATGCGATGGAGAGTTGTGAGCGCCTGAGTTTTCTGGATGCTTATTCAGGATATCATCAGATCAAGATGGCAGTTAAGGACCAGGAGAAGACAGCCGTCATCACTCCTTTTGGAGCCTTTTGCTATGTTTCTATGCCCTTTGGGCTTAAGAGTGCCCAGGAAACTTATCAGCGTTGTGTGCAGAATTGTCTTCACACACAGATTGGGCGTAATGTTCATGCCTATGTGGATGACATTGTGGTAAAATCCAGGAAGAAGGAAACACTGATAGATGACCTCAAGGAGACGTTTGACAATCTTCAGGTTTACAAAATGATGCTTAATCCGGATAAATGTGTTTTTGGTGTTCCGGCAGGCAAACTCTTAGGTTTTCTGGTATCCAACCGGGGCATTGAGGCTAATCCGGAAAAAATCAAGGCGATTATATCCCTGGCTAAACCGAAGTGTATCAACGATGTTCAGCGTCTGGCGGGTCGGATTGCAGCCCTTAGCCGGTTTATCAGCCGTTTGGGAAAGAAGGAAATTCCTTTGAATCAGATGTTGAAAAAGACAGACGATTTCGTGTGGAGTGACGCAGCCAATGCGGCTTTTCAGGAGTTAAAGCGGAGTTGGTTGAACCGCCGGTTCTTGCAGCTCCGGTTGAGAATGAGCCTTTGCTATTATACGTGGCTGCCAATGCCCGAACGGTCAGTGTGGCAATTGTGGTTGAGCGTAAGGAAGCTGGGAAGGAATATCCGGTTCAACGACCTGTATACTACATCAGTGAAGTCCTGATTGAGTCAAAACAACGCTATCCACATTGGCAGAAGTTGGTGTATGGAGTTTTTATGGCAAGTCGAAAACTCAAGCAATACTTTCAAGGCCATCCCATCACAGTGGTTAGTTCTGCTCCTTTGGGCGATATATTTCAAAACGGGGAAGCAACTGGCCGGGTTGCACAGTCGGCAATTGAGCTTGGTCCACACAGTTTGAAGTATGTGCCTCGAACAACCATCAAATCTCAGGCCCTTATGGACTTTATCAATGACTGGACCGAGTTGCAAGCGCCAGAAGACAAACCGGATAATACATACTGGACTATTCATTTTGATGGATCTAGGCAGTTGGAGGGCTCGGGGGCTGGAGTTGTCCTTACTTCCCCTCGAGGTGATAAAATTTGCTATGTTCTCCATTTGATGTTTCCCTGTACTAACAGTGCAGATGAGTACGAAGCGTTACTCCATGGTCTCCGTGTGGCTAAAGAGATGAACTTAAGTCGAGTTTGTTGTTTTGGAGATTCTGATCTGGTGGCTCAGCAAGTTTCTGACACTTGGGATTCTAAGGATCCACTCATGGCGGCTTACAGACGTGAGGTGGATATTATGGTGGGTCACTTCAAAGGGTACCAGGTTGAGCATATCGATTGGCGCAAAAACGAAGCAGCAGACGCTTCGAGCCGGCTCGGATCTCAGCGTAAACCGGTACCTCCTAACACCTTTTTAGATATCTTGCATAACCCGTCTGTTAAGTTACCTACAGAAGAGGATTTAGCTGATCCAGAGGCTCAATTGGTGGCCGCTTTGCATATTGTACCGGATTGGATGGTTCCATATCTGGCGTATATGAACCGGGGCGAGTTACCAGATGATGAAGTCCTGGCTCGACAGATAGTCCGGCGATCCAAGTCCATGGTTATTCACAACGGCAAGTTACACCGCTGTAGCGTTTCAGGCGTATTTCAGCGTTGTGTTTCTCTGGAAGAAGGCCAAGAGATCCTACGAGAAATTCATGAAGGGGATTGCGGTTATCATGCCGGTTCGAAGTCACTGGTTGCCAAAGCTTTTCGTCATGGGTTCTACTAGTTGACAGCTCATGCTGATGCGCAGGATTTGGTAAAGCGATGTGATGCTTGTCAAAAAAATTCATGCAGAGCTCACTTGGTCTTTTGCTACTTGGGGGCTTGATATGGTGGGGCCCTTTAAGCGTTCCCAGGATAAGAAGACCCACCTGTTGGTAGCAATTGATAAATTCACCAAGTGGGTTGAAGCGGAGCCTGTCAGCAAGTGTGATGCAGCTACGGCGGTTCAATTTCTCAAAAAGATTATCTTCCGCTTTGTCTTTCCACACAGTATTACCACGGATAATGGTACAAACCTTTCCAAAGGTGAGATGGAGGATTTCTGTCAGAGAGAGCACATCCGGCTTGACTTAGCATCTGTGGCGCACCCTCAATCCAACGGTCAAGCGGAGCGATACAATCAAGAAATTTTGAAGGGTCTTAAACCCCGGCTCATGATTCCCTTAAAGCGGACGCCGGGTTGTTGGGTGGAAGAATTATCTTCTGTATTATGGAGCATTAACACCACCCCAATCGATCAACAGGTTACACACCTTTCTTTATGGTATACGGGGCAGAGGCAGTCCTACCAAGTGATATTCGTCATGACTCACCCCGGGTTGCTAATTATATTGAAGCGGACAACGAGCAAGCACGCCAAGAGGTGCTGGACCTGTTAGATGAGAAGCGGGACATGGCTCTGGCTCGATCGGCGGTTTATCAACAAGATCTGCGGTGGTATCACAGCCATCGGGTTAGGACAAGAACCTTTCAAGAAGGCGACTTGGTGCTCCGGCTCATCCAGCATCAGACTGACATGCACAAGTTATCCCCACCTTGGGAAGGGCCCTTTGTGGTCAGCAAAAATTTGCACAACGGATCATACTACCTCATTGACGTTCGAGACAAATCAAGCAATTCTGAGGAGGAGACCCGACGGCCGTGGAACATAGCTCCCCTACGGCCTTACTACACTTGAGCTATAGGCTTTCTTATGTACATATTTCGACAATGTATATATTATGATCAATAAATAAACCTGCATCCTTGCTATAAGCAGGGCCTCTGCTGTTTTTCTCATATATCCTTTGAGTTACATTGGGGCTTCAGCTGACAAAGTGAAGTACTGCCTGTTAAACCGGCTATCACGCCACAACATAGCTTGGGAGCTTCACACCCAAGGGGGCAAAGAGAGTCTGGATGCTATGCACAGCTCAAACATAGGCACCCAATGAGCACAGCTCATCACGTTACTTGGGGGCTCCTTGTGTCAAATACCAAGGAGTTTGAAAGGACCCCTGTAGCTGGGTATCGACCCACTTCTTGGAAGCCTGGTATATTTACCTAAAACCCCGGGTTAACCTGCCTTCATCAAGTAAGACACTCCTATCCAGGTAATCCTGGCACGACCCTCCAAACGTTTGACAGTTACTCTCATTGAGACCTTGAACTCGTCAAACTTAAAACTGTGATTGGTTAGTTGGAGGTCCATCTTAAAAGGCTTTGCTAAATGGTTCAACTCAGCAGCCTGGCAGCCCATGAAAAGCCTCGAATTTGGGCCTGGCAGCCCTTGAAAAGCCTCGACTACACGGTTTTATTTGCGTTTGTCACTTTTCTTTTGATAAATTTTATGTTAAACCAGTTTCTTTGACCTGGTATGACTCATCAGTCATCTTATTAGCCAGGTGTTCCTTAAACCGGCTTGGTTTTCAACTACACGTTGACAGACCTTATTATCAAACCGGAGTTCGTTAACCCAGCCTGGCTTTGACTACTTGTCGCCAGTTTTGATCATGTGGTGTTATCATCACCCGGTATGACTTATTATACGCCATCAGTACATGATGGAGTTATATAAGAATTTCAGATTTGGGTTTTCACCCTTATTACAATCAAAGTTGGTCAACCAACTAAAATGATATGACATCACAGGTATGAGTCATTTCATATTTTTTACGGTTTGATTATCAATCGGGCCTTATCTTGGGCATTATGACCCGTCCGGCGGTAAACCGCCAGGACACTTTTTTTTATGCAGACAAAGGGATTGCATATTATGATACATAAACCAACATTGAAATTATCATGGCGGATCACATAAAGTATCTCCTACTACACGATGGCAGTAGATCAAAGTATTTTTGCTACCCTATTACAAGGCACTTAGCGGCTCAAAATATGGAATTATTTTAAACCGAAAAGTTTCTGACATATCAACCGGATTGTCGAATCAAGCTTCATCGCCACGTTTATGTGAAGTAGATGGGTCATCTGGCGTCGGTTCAGCCTCCTCCTCCCCATCCAATGGCTAGAAGTCAGTGGTGGTCCAGTCAATCCGGGTTAAGGCCTGAAAGACAGCCTCTTCACTTATAAGCTCAGTCGGATCAACGTCAGGGGCGTAAGTGTGCTTACAGATTGGCGGAATAAGATTTTGCACTTATGGAATGACAGCCTCGGTTGTTAGCATCATAGAAGGATCGGTGAACCGTCAAGTTAGCTTCTTCTGCCAACTGACTCGCCAGAGGACGCATCTCCCTCGTCACACGTCTGACGGCCTCGTTATCAAACACTTCCCCGTTTTCTTGTTCACTAGGGAAGCCCTTGGCTATATCGACCGGATCAAGATCAGCTATCCACGCCTTGGCTCGAGTAAGTGCCAACAAAGTGCCAGCCCTGGCAGCGGATCGCTTCAATCTTCTATCTGTGCTGGCGTCATAGATAACCTGGCCAGCGTGTCCTTGATCAGTGTTGGGGCCGCATTGTCATAGGAAGATGCGCAGATAATCCGTTGGGCACCAGTATACAACTGTTCAATCAGTGTATAGGCGGCCTTTAAGTTCTTCCGCATATCAGAGCCCAGA
Source organism: Triticum aestivum (assembly GCF_018294505.1). NCBI lineage: Eukaryota > Viridiplantae > Streptophyta > Magnoliopsida > Poales > Poaceae > Triticum > Triticum aestivum. The sequence goes on along the minus strand of NC_057801.1, from coordinate 111,344,650 downwards.
TGAGCAATGCGGCTACCTACAACTGTTTAATAATTTCATGTTAAACCGGAGAAAATTCAAAGCTAAACAGTTACAAAGCCTTGGCAAAAGATACTTACCAAATATTGCAGAAGTCATGGCATTAACTTGGCGCTTCAATCCACTAAGTTCTTCCGCCACCGGTTTAAGAGCTGATTCAGCATCTTCCGCCCGCTTCAGCAATCCAGCCTTTTAGTGTCCCAGTTGGCCCTTTCAGACTTGAACCACTCTTTGAGCTGCTCCATGGTGGTTAAGGCGGTTTTTAATTCATATTTTGCCTTGGTGGTTCCTGCTTGTTGGGATTTAAGATTCTTTGGAAGATCCGCAATTTGAGAGACTTGTTGATTTATCTCAGGCTGCAACAGTCAGGAGAGTATGTCAATATCTTTGAAAGTCCCGAGCATATAACTAGTTATACACTTGGCACTTGGGGGCTAATGTGGATCATTTTTTCCTACTAATTTTTGAAGTCCCACGGATTAATACAAGTTTTAATCATGGCACTTGGGGGCTAATGTGTGTTTGATCAAACAATACACAAGGAAAATCAACAAAGTACAGTACGGAATATAAAAGTCCCGGTTTAACTTTGTAAAGACAAACCGGCCCTTGGGGGCTACAATGCAATGAAGGTACAGAGTAAAAGATCAAACTGTTTACCTCATAGCGCTCCTTCATCAGATTTACCAAAACGACTTCATAATCCTGGCTGGTGTAAAGCCGGTTCAAGAAACCGGAGTGAAGGTCTTGAGCAGAAAGATCAACATAGGCTGACAAATCAGTTTTCCCCTTCCCCTTGCTCATAGCAGCAAATTCATCCTTGACAGTGTGCTTTGATAGAGCAACCGGATTACCAGGGGCGGTATATGCAGTGCCAGTAACAACAACATCATCATCTTTGTCCGGGCTTGATGGATTGATATTCTTAACAGGGCTTGGCGCTTTGGCAGTAGGGCTCGGCGGTCTGTTAACTGGGCTTGGCGGATCAACAGTTGAATCCTGCTGATCAACAGTTGGACTTGGAGGGGCATGAGGATGTGATGTATCAACATGTACATCCGGTTCAACTTCTGGCGGGTTAGCATCAGCGCCTGGGTTTTGCGGAGCAAAGCTATCTATGGCAATCTCAGGATTTTTGCCATCATTCTCTGGGGTCTTCTCTGGATCAACATCATCAGTAGGGTCACTGGTCTTGGCTTTCTTACTTAATCGGGCCTTCGCACTACAACATCAAAAGTTAGAATATGATAAACCGACACATGAAGAAACAAGTTGAGGAATAATGTGCTTACCCAGCGATGGTCTTGAGAGGAGGCAACTGAGTGGTTGATGAACCGCCAGACGAGTTGGAAGAGGCCTGGTAATTCGGGTCAGACGGATTGAGTGGGCATCGGAAGAAACCCTTCAAAGGATAAAGTTTTTCAGGAGAACAAGTCACCTCTAGACGACATTTCCGGGTTGGTGTACCTGCTAAACCGGACGAAGTGATTTGCTGACCACTATGCCGGGTTGTGCGACGCTCTTCAACTTGCTGTGTCTTCAAAGAAAATTTTGGATCCAAATGAGCAAGGGGCTGAGATTGTTTTACTTTCCGGACTGTACGGCAAACTCTTTGAACCGGTACAAGATCTGGATCGGAAGAAAGAATGATTACCTCAACATGGTCTGTGTGGCTGGCCTCAGCATCATCCTGGGAATAGTCATTGTCAATAAGATGTACGAAAAAGGAACCAAGTGAGTCAAGTTTTACCTCTGCGTCTGATTCCTCATCTTATGGCGGATCAGAAGACTCGGTGGTTTTCTTCTTGGCGGCTTTCTTGGTGACCTTGCTCTTTGCACGAGGAGCCCTGGCCGGTTTAGTCCGTTTCCAGAAGGAGCTGTTAGCCTATGAAATAAAGGCAAGAAAAGGTTAGCACATGATTAATGCGGAGGCGAATCAATAAGTATTAAGATGAACTTTACCGCTGGCGGTTTATTGGAGACGCAAAAAGGTGGCAACCCAGTTTGGCTGCTTGCAGAGATCGGTTCATCAAGCATTTTCTTCACAGATTCAGTAACTTCAAGATCGGTCATTACTACTTCATGATATCATTGAGGGTCTTTGACGTTGCTAGTATATTCATGCATCAATCCGGGGCGGCGGCTTAAAGGCAAAATGCCCCAAGAAACCCAGCAGTGGACAAGATCAATGCCAGTCAAACCGTTGGCCATGAGACCCCGGAGCTTGGCGAGTTGAGGTGCAAAGTTTTTCTGTTCTGCGGCGGATAGGCGTGAAGGTAATGGGTGACCGTTGCTAAGCCGGTGAGAGCGATAACCCGGCAAAGGATTTTCTCCATCAGGGGCAGTGTTCCGGCAGTAAAACCAAGTGTGGTTCCAATCTTTAGGATGGCTATGATGTTTTGCATGAGGGAAGTCAACTTCTTTCCTTTTCTGAATTGAAACACCACCAAGCTCTGTGTTGGGGCCATCCGAGAATTCCTACGGCGGTTTAGATGAAAGAAATCCCGGAACAACTCCACGGATGGCTCTTCTTGAAGGTAGACTTTGCAGAATACTTGGAAGTTGCATATATTGGACACAGAGTTCGGTCCAATATCATGTGGATGGAGTTGGAAACTTGCGAGGACATCCCGGAAATTTTTTGATCCAGGCGGGCTGTGTCACATCCCTAGCTTCTGGTACTGTCTGGTGTTTGCATCATGTTTAAATTTGAAAGAAACTTGAAATGGGGACTGATAAACCCTAGCAGCTAATGAATTCAACTAGGGTCAAAATAAAATCTTTTTCAATGAACCCAAAATGCCCTCTGAAAATGTTCGTGATTTCTGGTAAAGGTGAAAACCTCTTCCAAAAATGATGCACATATTTCTAGGCCATTCTGGATTTTTGAATTAACTCTTACTGTATTTGAATTGGGGCATTTAAATATTATAAATATTTTTAAATGCTCCAATAATTTTGGAATTAGTTGAGGGCCTCTGGAGTAATTCATTTAGTGCCCATAACTATTTTCAGAATTTTTAAAAGTGATTTGGTTTGAAAACCAAATTAAAACAAATTTGCATAATTTGAAAACAGAAAACAAAACAGAAAAACCAGAGAGAGAGAGACAGAGAGAAGTCACCTGGCCTTACCTGGCAGCCCACTAGCGGCCCAGTAGACAGCCGGTGTTCTAGGCCCAGCCCAGCCCACCGCAGCCGCCACCGTCTTCAACCTCCTGCCAGTAGGCAGGAGGGCGTGTGGCCGCCATGCATGCACACGCGCGCGCCACCTCCTGCTTCCTGCCGCTGCTCTGATGCGCCTGGAGATGCCACGACACCCCTGGCCCCTCTCTCACTCTCCCTGGACCCTTCCCCCTCCTCTGCTCTCTCTCTCATGCAGCCCGAGCGGAGCTCATCGCCACCGCTCGCTGTTGTCGCACCCAGAGCCTCCCCCTCAACCCCTCGGCGTGCCCGGTAGCTCGGCTACCTCGCCCTCATCCTCTCCGCCAACTCAAGCGACATCGGACGCCCTGCATCGCCGCCATCGAGCCGTCTCCTTCACGCACGGCCGCCGGACGCCGCTCGTCGATCCGCCAACTCCGACGCTTCCCCGACCCCGCTGGGCTGCTCTGCGAGTCCTCTGTGAGTTCCTCTTCTGTTTGCCCTTTTCCCCCGTCGCCTCGCACGTTCCCTAGCGCTAGTGCCACTATGCCCGAAGCTCACCGCCGCCCAGCCATGTCGCCGCCGTGGCCACCGTCACCTAGAGCCGCAACCGAGCGCACCACCGTGCTCAGCGTGTCTTTGCACACCCATAGCCACCACTAGCTCCTCCACCCGAACACCCTAGCGAGGAACTCGAGCACGGCCGAACCACAACCGCCGCAAACCTCGCCGCCAGCATTTATTCCAGCGACCATCTGGTCCAGCTCCACCACCCACAAACGCGGCTCAGCCTCGGCTCCCCATAGAACCCAACCAATTCCCAAACCATGGCCTGTAGCGCAATCCCGACGCGGACGCCGCCGCGGTCTGAGGTCGCCGACGGTTAAACGCCGGCAGCCGACGTGGCGCCATTAGCTTAGGTGCTAAACTCGTTTAGTTAGTGCCTGCGCCGATGACATGTGGGTCCCAGAGCCTAATTAGTTTAGTCTAACTTCCTGTTTAGATTAGTACTAATCTGGGTGGACCCCACGTGTCAGCTTTGGCTTTGGTCAAGTCAACATTGACCGGTCCCACCTGTCATCTGCCCAAACCAGCCTGAGACACTACCGTATGGGTCCCACAGGTCAGGTTTGACCCAGGGCAGCCCTTTGACCCTGCTGACGTCATGCTTACTCAATGCTGATGCAGTATTTGTTTTCTAGAATTAAAATAAACCAGAAATGATTTATAAATTCCAGAAAATATCCAAAACTTCTAAAAATCATAGAAATTCAACCATAACTCCAAATGAAAAAATTATATATGAAAAATGATTAGAAAAATCCAATCTATCCATCTGTATGATTTTCATGCATGTTAGAACAACTTATAGCTACTGTTTAGGGCAAATCAAACAATGGCACTTAAATAACCACATATGGAGTTTGAATTTGAATCTTGGATTCAAACCAACTTCATTTAACTTGCTTCTAGTTGCATTAGCTCAAACCATAGCATATTGCCATATCATGATCATGCATCATATTATGCATTGCATTGATTGTGTTCTTCCTTATTTGTCGGTGTTTGTCCCCTCTCGATAAACGTGGTTTCGACGATGGGTTCGATGGCACCAATGAAGAGCTATACTATCTTCAGAAGTGCCAGGCAAGCAAAACCCCCTTGTTCATTCCTATACAATCCCACTCTCTCGCTCCTGCTCTCTTTTACTGCATTAGGACAACAATGATTCAATTGTTACATGCTGCGGTAGTTGAACCCCTTATCCTCTGCATGACCTGTCATTGCCACGGTAAATAGATGAAACCCACTAGCATGAGTAGGAGTTGTTTGAGCCCTGATGTGCCTACTCATTCATGCTTGTTTGTCATGCCTGCTATTGCTTAGAGTTGAGTCAGGTCTGATTCATCGGGGATGAATTGAACTGTTGTGAAACATGTCCTACTATGTGTGAGCTAAGTGTGTGAACATGATTTCGTAAAGGTAGTGGTGAGAGGCCATGTAGGAGTACATGGTGGGTTGTCTCATTGAAGCCGTCCTCAGGAATTGAGTTCTTTGTTTGTGATCCATGAACAGCTATTACCACACATTGGAATGCTTAAGTGCCCCTATCGACTTATTAATCAACATGATCTCTGTCCAGGAGTTGCAACTAGTTTCTGGTGTTTGTAGGTACTGCTAGTAGTCTACCAAGTGGCACCCGGTACAGGTGGGCTTGGGACAGACTAGGCACAATGGCACGGAGTACCAAGTGGCACCCGGATGGTGGGCTTGGGAACCGTGCTCACATCATTTGGGGCCATGAGCGACACCCCGGCCGGATCTCCTTGTGGATGGAACCCGAATAGGCGATAAACCTGGACAAGAGACTTGTGTGGTTAGTCAGGTCATGGCCGACACCCTCGCTGGGCTTATGCTTGAAGGTTGCCGAGTACATGTCGTGTAAACGGCGATAAGTGGTGAGAGCGTGTGTGAAGAAGTACACCCCTGCAGGGTTAATATGATCTATTCAAATAGCCGTGTCCGCGGAAAGGACTTCTGGGTTGCCTATACAGTTCATAGACAAGTGAAAGTGGATACTCTAAAATACGCAAGATAAGTGTGAGTGCTATGGATGGCGTTCTCGTAGGGAGACGGGAGCGGATCCATAGTGGTGTATTGATATTGGTGAATATGTGGACTCGTGTGCGCCACCTCAAAAGAGTTATTTCCAGTCTTAGTTCAGGATAGCCACCGAGTCAAAGCTGGCTTGCTGCAGTTAAACCCCACCATCCCCTTTGTTGATAATGATGCATGTGTAGTTAGTTCTGATGAAAGTTTTGCTGGCTACATTTGTACTCACGTTTGCCTATTTTATGTTTTTGCAGAGAGACTTCAGTCTCACTAGTAGTTCCGCGTGGACTTCGACGTTTAGCTTGTTACTTCAGCTACGATCTTGTGCCCTCGGCAGGATCTGGTAGATAGTCAGGCTTCTCAGCCTTTTTCATTTGTAGATGTCTGTACTCAGACATGTTAAGCTTCCGCTTGTTGCTTTGACTTGTGTGCTCTGAATGTTGGGTCATGAGACCCATGTTTGTAATATCTCGCTCCCCGGAGCCTATTGAATAAATACTTGAGTCGTAGAGTCATGTTATGATGCCATGTTGTATTTGCACATATCGAGCATATTGCGTGTATGCTATTGAAATGCTTGGTATGTGTGGGATCTGACTATCTAGTTGTTTATCCTTGGTAGCCTCTCTTACCGGGAAATGTCTCCTAGTGCTTCCACTCAGCCATGGTAGCTTGCTACTGCTCCGGAACACTTAGGCTGGCCGACATGTGTCCTTCTTCGATCCTATGTCTGTCCCTTCAGGGAGATGTCACGCGGTGTCTACCGGAGTCCTGTTAGCCTATTACAGCCCGGATTCTCTGGAGTCCTGCTAGCCCAGCTGCTACATCCCGGATTCACTCGCTGATGACCGACACGTTCATTGCTGGGTCATGTATGCCTGTCCCTGTAAGTTAGCGCCACTTTGGGTTCATGACTAGCCATGTCAGCCCGGGCTCCTTGTCATATGGATGCTAGCGACACTATCATATACGTGTGCCAAAAGGCACAAACGGTCCCGGGCCTGGTAAGGCGTCACCCGTGGGAATACCGTGCGTGAGGCCGCAAAGTGATATGAGGTGTTACATGCTAGATCAGCGTGACATTGAGTCGGGGTCCTGACAGGATGAGTCCCCGGTCCAAGTGTTGCATAAATACAATCACTTCACCATCTTGAGGTTCAGGTGGACATTCAGATTCCGAAACTCGCCAATGAAGGACCCTTTTTGAGGCTAAAGCGCCAGTGGTGACGTATCCGTTGATTTGTGTCTCCGTGATCCGGGACGGAACCGAATTGCAAGCTGAGAATTGTTTAGTCATCTTGGAAGGGGAACTGAAAGGAAAAATAAAGCCGGTTTACAAATTAATGGTTTAAGTGTACTATTCAGGTGTTAAACCGGAGAATTGCCATGCAAGTTCAGTTGGCGGTTTAAGAGATGGCTAATGATATATGGCGGATTGGTTATCAAAGGTTAAACCGCCCATAGGCAGAAGGGCCAGGATTCAAAAAATCTGCCAAGTGTTACAAAAATAGGTTTCACAATATCACAGTACAATTTTGGATCTACCATGGATAACTAAAGAAAATTTTTCTGAACCCTACAATGGCGTTAAGCAGGATAAGAAAGGTCGTATGCTCTACAGAAAGAAAGGGAAGATCTAATAGTATGAAAAACGGATGCGGAGTAACTACCGCACAAGATTTACACAGATATTGGATCAAAATAACCACGACTGAAGGAAAAGCGAAGTGTTGAGGAGGAAGAATGAGGAACTATACAGACGAACACATGAATCCTAGCATAGATCTAATGATGCAGGAAGGAGGAAACTCACCAATGCAGATCTACTGCGGAGGGAAGTGGCGAGCTCTAGTTCGTTTCAGGTTGATGAAGCTCTCAAGGGTCGCGGGCGGCGGCGGAGCTTCAGAACTAGGGTGTCGCGAGGAAGAAGAAGGAACATAAGGGGAAAAGAGAAAAGGGCCCTCGGGCTTTATTTATAGAGGAACGGATAAATGGCAGCGCGAGAATCAAGGAACCTGAAGCGGCAGAGTGGGTGCGCATGTCGCCTCAATTTTCGGGACGACCATTAATGAGGGGAATCTTTTTAATCTTCTTATATACAGAGATGATGTCATGATGGACCGTTGCTGTATCTAGAAGATGACATCACAGCGGTTTAACAAAATTTACAAGAGAAGACAATATGGCGGTTTACGGAAATACAGGAAGACGTTTACAAGATATCTTTGAAGTATTGAAAATTGACATGAACAGGTTCAAATCAATCTGGGGCCTAATGTTCGGGATATAGCTACTGAGTGTAAAACAGCCAGGAGGGCCCGGTTCACCCTCGACTATGCTGAAGCCCATGGAGATCCAGAAGATGGCGCTTTACTAAATGAAGCTTAGAGGGTCGAAGCCCAAAGGCGGATTAGGGCCCATAATGGTAAACCGCCATGACTATGTAACTTGTAATGTAATTTAGGAAAGGAGAGACCAAGCCGGACACTTTGTATAAGTCGGCTTTGGGGCTCCATAGACCAGTCGGGCGTCAACCTGTGTATATAAAGGGACGACCCGGCGGCGGTTCAGGGAGAACAGACAACAACTCGAGACTCAGGCAAGCGTATTTGCTCCCTGATCATCGAAACCCAATCAATCCCATCACAACTAGACGTAGGCTTTTACCTTCATCGAAGGGGCCGAACTAGTATAAAACTCCCGTGTCCCTTGTCCGATTTAACCCCTTGAAGCTAACCAGTTGTGATGGCTCCACGACTAAGTCCTTTCATGAGGACATCTGACGTGTTAATTCCACGAAACCCACTAACTATTGATGATAGCTTTCCTAATGAATAATTAGTTGTCATAAATTCTTCTGTAGTGCTCCATGGTATGCTGATTATGCTAATTACATTGTTGCTAAATTTATACCACCTAGTTTCACATACCAGCAAAAGAAAAAGTTTTTCTACGATTTAAGACATTACTTTTGGGACGATCCACACCTTTATAAAGAAGGAGTAGATGGTGTTATTAGACGTTGTGTACCTGAGCATGAACAGGAACAGATCCTACGCAAGTGTCACTCCGAGGCATATGGAGGACATCACGCGGGAGATAGAACTGCACATAAGGAATTGCAATCCGGTTTTTATTTGCCTACTCTCCTCAAAGATGCCTGTAAGTTTGTCTTGTCTTCCGACGAATGTCAAAGAATTGGTAATATTAGTAGACATCAAGAAATGCCGATGAACTATTCACTTGTTATTGAACCATTTGATGTTTGAGGCTTTGATTATATGGGATCGTTTCCTTACTCTAATGGGTATACACATATTTTAGTTGCTGTTGATTACGTTACTAAGTGGGTAGAAGCTATTCCAACTAGTAGTGATGATCATAACACCTCTATTAAGATGCTAAAAGAAGTTAATTTTTCCGAGGTTTGGAGTCCCTAAATATTTAATGATTGATGGTGGTTCACATTTTATTCATGGTGCTTTACGCAAAATGCTTGCTAAGTATGATGTTAATCATAGAATTGCATCTCCATACCATCCACAGTCTAGCGGTCAAGTACAATTGAGTAATAGAGAGCTTAAATTAATTTTGCAAAAGACTGTTAATAGATCTAGAAAGAATTGGTCCAAGAAACTTGATGATGCATTATGGGCCTATAGAACTGCATATAAAAATCCTATGGGTATGTCTCTATATAAAATGGTTTATGGAAAAGCATCTCACTTACCTCTTGAACTAGAACATAAGGCATACGGGGCTATTAAAGAGCTCAGTTATGATTTCAAACTTGCCAGTGAGAAGAGGCTATTTGACATTAGCTCACTTGATGAATGGAGAACCCAGGCCTATGAGAATGCCAAACTGTTTAAAGAGAAAGTTAAAAGATGGCATAACAAAAGGATACAAAAACGCGAGTTTAATGTAGGTGATTATGTTTTGCTATACAACTCTCGTTTAAGATTTTTTGCAGGAAAACTTCTCTCTAAATGGGAAGGTCCTTACATTATCGAGGAGGTCTATCGTTCCGGTGCCATAAAAATCAACAACTTTGAAGGCACAAATCTGAAGGTGGTGTACGGTCAAAGAATCAAACATTGTATCTCAGGTAATACCATAAATCCCGAAACCAATGTTATTGACACTGTAACCATGGAGGAGTACATAAGGGACACTTTCCAGAATGTTTCAGACTCCGAAAAGGAATAGGTATGTGGTATGGTAAGTAAACCGACTCCAAAACAGTTCATGTAGCAATTTTTCTCCATTTTGGAATATTTAAGAAATAGGAAAATAAGAAGTAGTCCGGAAAGGACACGAGGCATCGACGAGGGTGGAGGGCACACCCTACCCCCTTGGGCGCGCCCCCTGCCTCATGGGCACCTCGTGTGCCACATGGACTCCGTTTTCTTGCAGGATACTTCTTTTTTTGGGTAAAAATTCATTATATAATCTCTCGAAGGTTTTGACCACCGTACCACGACAAAATTCTATGTTCTTGTTTTGAGTTGTTTCTGTCGCGGATTAGAGCAATATGTCGTCCCAGGATTCGGAAGGAGAAAGCTACGTGGCTGATTACCTTGCAGACCCTAAGGTCTACGGGGACTTGGAGCATTATGGTTGGACCACGGAGGAGGAAGAAGACTATGATCCTAAGGGAAAGGAGGAAACAAGCTCAAATGAAGATGAAGTCCCACTACCTCAACCCGGGACATGCACGTGGAGTTTAAAAAGTCAAGCCTCCCAGATAGAGCAAAGAAACCCAATATCGAGTTTATTCCTTTTCATCTCTTGTAGGAAAACAAACAAGAACTATGCAAAAAGGTATTAAGCCTTGAGCAGGAGATCGATGACCTAAGGGAGTAAAATTATATCCTCAAGCACAAATTAAGGAAGAATCCTAGATCATCAACAACTCCATCACCACCACCTCCAAAGAAAGAGACATAATCACATGGGTATGGGCACTCCCCTTGGCAACTGCCAAGCTTGGGGGAGGTGCCCTGGTATCGTATCACCATCACACTTCTATCTTTGCCGTTTTTTCTTAATTCGATCCTTTTGGTTATATCTTGATCTAGTAGAATAAAGTTTAGTATCATCTAGCTTTGAGTTTTTATGTTGATACCTATCTATGTAATCAAGTCCATGAGCTATATATAATAAAGATTAGTTTTGAGCTGAGGGCTTTGCTATCTTGCTATGATCTTGAGGGAATAAAAGAAAGAGAAAGAACAAAAAGAAATAAAAAGATCATATTGATCTTATGAAGAGTAATGACTTCACATATAAAGAGTATGATGAATAAAAGTTGTTGAGAGCTGACAAACATAGTTTTGGTCATCGTTGCAATTAATAGGAAATAATAAGGAAAGAGAGGTTTTCACATTAAATATAATATCTTGGACATCTTTTATGATTGTGAGCACTCATCAAAATATGACATGCTAAAAAGTTGATGTTTTCCAAGACGACGTAATGGGTTATGTTTTCTTACATCCGAAATAAAGTATATTGTCATGGATCATCCAACATGTTGAGCTTGTCTTTCTCCCTCATGCTAGCCAAACTCTTTGCACCAAGTAGAGATACTACTTTTTCTTCCAAACATCCTTAAACCCAGTTTTGCCATGAGAGTCCACCATATCTACCTATGGATTGAGTAAGATCCTTTAAGTAAGTTGTCATTGTTTCAAGCAATATAAAATTCTCTATAAATATGTATGATTTATTAGTGTGGAGAAAATAAGCTTTATATGAGCTTGTGATATGGAAAAAATAAAAGCGACGGACTGCATAATAAAGGTCCCTATCACAAGTGGCCATATAAAGTGATGTTCTTTTGCATTAAGATTTTGTGCATCCAACCACAAAAGCATATGACAACCTCTGCTTCCCTCTGTGAAGGGCCTATCATTTATTGTCTTCTACCTTATACAAGAGTCATGGTGATCTTCACCTTTCCTTTTTACACTTTATCCTTTGGCAAGCACTATGTGTTGGAAAGATCCTGATATATATACCCAATTGGATGTAGGTTTTCATAAAATATTATTGTTGACATTACCCTTGAGGTAAAAGGTTGGGAGGCGAAACTATAAGCCCCTATCTTTCTCTTTGTCCGATTAAAACTTCATACCCATAAGTATTGCGTGAGTGTTAACAATTGTGAAAGACTAAATGATAGTTGATTATGTGGACTTGCAGAAAAGCTCTTATATTGACTCTTTCTGATGTTATGATAAATTGCAATTGCTTCAATGTCTGAGATTATAGTTTTCTAGTTTTCAATGAAGTTTCTGATTCATACTCGACATTATGAATAGCTTGTTACTTTAAGCCTAAGAATTCACTTGACGATATATGTTGCTATTCTAAGAATGATCATGATGCCCTCATGTCTGTATTTAATTTTATCGACACCTATATCTCTAAACATGTGGACATATTTTTTGATATCGGCTTTCGCTTGAGGACAAGCGAGGTCTAAGCTTGGGGGAGTTGATACGTCCATTTTGCATCATGCTTTTATATTGATATTTATTGCAATATGGGCTATTACTACACATTATGTCACAATACTTATGTCTTTTCTCTCTTACTTTACAAGATTTACATGAAGAGGGAGAATGTCGGCAGCTGGATTCTAGGCTGGAAAAGGAGCAAAATATTAGAGACCTATTATGCACAGCACGAAAAGTCCTGAAACTCCAGGAAAGTCAGTTTTGGAATATATTAAAAATATTGGGCAAAGAAAGCACCAGAGGGGGGCCACCCACTGTCCACGAGGGTGGGGGGCGCCCCCTACCCCCCTGGGCGGGCCCCGTTGCTTCGTGGGCCACCTGGAAGACCCCCGATGCCCATCTTATGCTATAAGGTGTCTTTTGCCCTAGAAAAAATCATAAGGAAGCTTTCGGGACGAAGCGCCGCCATCTTGAGGCGGAACCTTGGCGGAACCAATCTAGGGCTCCGGCGGAGCTATTCTGCTGGGGAAACATCCCTCCTGGAGGGGGAAATCATCACCATCGTCATCACCATCAATCCTCTCATCAGGAGGGAGTCAATCTTCATCAACATCTTCACCAGCACCATTTCCTCTCAAACCCTAGTTCATTTCTTGTATCCGATCTTTGTCTCAAAACCTCAGATTGGTACATGTGGGTTGCTAGTAGTGTTGATTACTCCTTGTAGTTGATGCTAGTTGGTTTATTTGGTGGAAGATCATATATTCAGATCCTTTATGCATATTAATACGCCTCTGATTATGAACATGAATATGATTTGTGAGTAGTTACATTTGTTCCTGAGGACATGGGAGAAGTCTTGTTATAAGTAGTCATGCTAATTTGGTATTCGTTCGATATTTTGATGAGATGTATGTTGTCTCTCCTCTAGTGGTGTTATGTGAACGTCGACTACATGACACTTCAACATTGTTTGGGCCTAGAGGAAGGCACTGGGAAGTAATAAGTAGATGATGGGTTGCTAGAGTGACAGAAGCTTAAACCCTAGTTTATGTGTTGCTTCGTAAGGGGCTGATTTGGATCCATATGTTTCATGCTATGGTTAGTGTTGGGGATATAACTACTGAGTATAAACATCCCAGGAGGGGCCGAGTTATGCTCATCCGTATTGAAGCCCATGAAGACAAGGAATATGGCGCTTTACTATTGAAGCTTAGAGGCTTAGGGCCCAAGGGCGGATTAGGGCCCATAGTCATAAACTGACATGAGATATGTAACTTGTGTTGTAAGTTAGGGAAAGGTAGAAACCGAGCCGGACACGTGTATGAGCCAGCCTCGATATTCTACAGACCGCTGGGCGTCAACCTGTGTATATAAAGGGACGACACTGCAGCGGTTCAGGGACAAGAAACAACAACTCGAGAGATAGGTAAAGCGGATTCGCTCCCTGCTCATCGAGACCCAATCAATTCCATCACAACTAGATTGTAGGCTTTTACCTTCACCGCAAGGGGCCAAACCAGTATAAATTCCCCGTGTCCTTGTCCGGTTTAACCCCTTTAAGCTAACCTCATTGCGATGGCTCCACGACTAAGTCCTCTCACTAGGACATCTGACGTGTTGATTCCACGACAGTTGGTGCCCACCGTGGGGCTATCACATGATGGTTTTGAGTTCTTGAAGGGCAACTTTGAAGGACTCAAGGGATACGCGGTTGGCCAGATGACCAAGAGTCGTCGCGGCAAGCTCTACATCGACGACGCAGGCTGGGGCCCCGAGGCCGGCTCAATTGAGTACGGGTACCGGGTCCCCTTTGGCAGAATTCACATGTTCATCAGCAAGATCGGCGAACCGGGCCCTGAGCCGGACATCTGCACCGACCTTATCGAGACGGCTCAGCATGCGAGCCCTGCCCGGGTTCAGCCTGCCATGAAGCGTGCGTTCATGGGATTCATCCATGGTGCGGAATCTGAACCGGTGTCCGATGGTGAGACGGTCGTTTACTCAGATGGCGAATCATCCACCGGCGAGACCGAGTCACTATACCAGCTACAAGATGGCCAATTCGGGGGCTATTCCGATGGCGAAAGTATTCCGGACCCCTTTGAACCGCCAAACCGGGTTGCAATTTTCATGGCCGCTACACAGCCCACATTGCAATCTTCAACTGCAGCAGCTTTGACTTCTGGATCGGCAGCCGGGGCAGGAGGCCCTGCGCGCCGGCCGACTCAAGTTCTCTTTGGTTTATTGGACGCCTGGACGACATTGTTGACCACAGCAGTTACCCCAGAGACTCCAGATCGCCATAATGCGGAGGTCACGAAGCTGCGGGATCAGATAACTCAGGCCAAGGAGGACTTGGCAGCTGAGGAAACCAGGATGGCTGAAGAACGGGCCGCTTTAGATGCTCAATCACAGCAGATCCAGGCGCAGAATTACCGGCTCATGCTGGATCAGAACGCTTCGAATGAGGTGTTGAGGAGGAGGCACCGGTCTTGCCTGCCGCCGGTTTATGAAGCAATGAATCTCTTCAACACACCAGGAGCAGGACCCAGTAATCCGGCAGCAGTAAACCGGACTGAAGCACCTGGGACCGGAGCGCCGGATCAGCCACGGGTGATGGACCCGGCTCGATAAACAGATAACCCGCCGCAGTACATGCAGACCCCACAAGGTCACTTCTCCACCCCTTTGGATAACATGATTGCCGCGGCATCTCGATTGGCAGCTATTCCAATGGAGGGCGAGTCTCCAGCGGCGGTTGAGACGCGGCGGGCCAGGGATCTCCTTCAAACAGCTATGGTACAGCAGCATGCCTATTCATATAGCCAAGACAGAATCAATTCAACCCCTCGCCCGAGCAAGAGTTACAGCAGGCACATTGATGAACCGACTGTGTCAAGCAGTGCGCGAAACCGTGACGCCCCTTGAGGGCATAATCCGGCGCGTGGTGGTGTGAATGCTCAAGATGTAGTGGATAATGGTAGAGCGCGTCGGGAGGCCGAATTGGCAGTGCAGTATGTGAATCATCAAACCGCTCCGGTTCGACCGACAACGTTAGTGGAACAAGGAATGGCTTTCAGTTCTTGGGGGGTGCCATATCTCACCCCAGCTCTACATAATGTGCGGTTACCCAAGGATTTCAAGGGCCCGTGTAAGGTGCCTAATTATACTGCCGATTTACCCCCCGAGTCATGGGTTGAGAGTTATGAGATGGCAATGGAGATGCTGGATGTGGATGAAGCGGCATGTGCTAAGTACTTCATCATGATGTTGGATGGAATGGCTCGCATTTGGTTAAAGAGTCTGCCTGTTAATTCCGTCGTTTCATGGGCCGAGTTGAAGGCCCGGTTTATAGCTAACTTCAAGGACACGTGCAAGCAACCCATGTCAATTGTGGATCTGGCCGCTTGTGTCCAAGGAGAAGGCGAATCAACAACCCATTGGGTGCATCGAGTTTCAGAAATCTTACATTCGTCGGACCGTATCAATGCTAATTCGGCGATCATAATGTTGGAGGGCAATTGCCGGTTTAGGCCGCTGAAGTTAAAGTTGGGACGACTCAATCGTCACTGCAATGATATGGGAAAACTCATGGCAGCTTTGGTTAAGTACGACGATTCTGATAGTACCAAGGATCCCGAGTCTGATGATGAGAAGCCGGAGAAGGGAAAGAAGAATGTCGGCGCAAAAGGACAGTATCATAACCAGGCGAGTCATGGGAATAACGGTAAGCGCAAAGCGGACAATAATTCTAATTTTGTGGCTAACACCAACATACAGGGTAATAAACAGCGCCGTAAGGGTAAACCGCCCCCACGGGGCGACGGATCAGGGATGAATCTGGAGCGCCTATTGAACCGGCCCTGCCCAAAGCACGGGACGCAAGAGAAGCCAGCTACGCACTTATGGAAGGATTGCTTTATTATACGAGAATTCAAAAACTCAGATCTCTTCCGGTATGATCATGGACCATCTGGCCGTTCAGGACCCGGGTTTCACGGGCCGGGTTATGGTGGAGGTAACTCCGGTTCAGGTTTCCAAGGTAACCAAGGTGGACAGGGCAATCAAGGCAATCAGGGCAACCAAGGTGGTTATAATCAACAGGGGAATCAGCAACAGCAGCAGTCAGGTTATCAGAGTAATCCGAAGCAGTTAAATGGTGGACAGTACCATGTCTTCACTACTAGTCTGTGCAAGCGCGATCAGAATCTCCATAAGAGGGCAGTGAACTCCGTTGAACCGGCGGTGCCCCGTTATCTACGCTGGTCTGAGCAGCCGATTGTGTGGAGTCGGGAAGATCATCCACCCTGGGTTGATAATCTGGGTCATCGGGCGTTGGTGGTCGCACCGCAGGTTGGAGGTTATAAGTTCACCAAGGTGCTCATGGATGGAGGGAGCAGTATCAACATCTTGTATTATGAAACCTTCCGGCATATGGGGTTAACGGATAAGAATCTTAAACCGTCGAACACCATTTTTCACGGAGTGGTGCCTAGTAAATCGGCCTACCCGGTCGGTAAGATAGCTCTGGAGGTGGTTTTTGGAGATGATCATGATTCAAGGTCAAAGACATTAACCTTTGAAGTGGTAAAAATCAGAAGTCCGTACCATGCCCTGTTTGGACGGCCGGTTTATGCTAAGTTCATGGCGAGGCCGTGTTATGTTTATCTGCAGCTCAAGATGCTGGGTCATAAGGGGACCATCATGGAAGGTGATGCGGCTTATGCTGAGTCGGTTTGTGCGACAGAGGAGTTAAAATTCTATAAAGACAATGTTGATCTGGCGGATATGACTTCTCTCAAGAAACCTACTACAGAGCATGATCTGGCTTTGAAGTTTAAATCGGCTGATGAGACTAAGTTGGTTGATTTTATTCCTGGCGATTCATCCAAGCAGCTTAGCATCAGCGTTAACTTGGATCCGAAATAGGAAAGCGCACTCATCAAGTTCATCCGTGGGAACCGGGAAATCTTTGCATGGAAACCTTCTGACATGCTAGGTGTACCGAGGGAACTCCCTGAGCACACTCTTAATATTGATCCCAAGTTTAAACCGGTCAAGCAGTTTCTTCGCCGTTTTAATGAAGAGAGGCGCAAGGCCATTGATGAGGAGGTAGTCCGGCTCTTGGCAGCAGGGTTCATTGAGTAGGTCTTTCACCCTGAGTGGTTGGCTAACCCGGTGCTGGTACTCAAGAAGAACGGTACTTGGCGTAGTGTGTGGACTACACGGATTTGAACAAGGCTTGTCTAGCTGATCCCTTTGCCCTCCCCCGTAATGATCAAATCATTGATGCTACGGCGAGTTGTGAGCAGTTGAGTTTTCTGGATGCTTATTCGGGTTAACATCAGATCAAGATGGCGGTTAAGGACTAGGAGAAGATGACTTTTATAACTCCTTTTGGAGCCTTCTGCTATGTATCTATGCCTTTTGGACTCAGGAGTGCCCAGGCGACTTACCAGCGGTGTGTGCAGAATTGCCTTCATACTCAGATTGGGCGCAATGTTCATGCTTATGTGGATGATATAGTGGTGAAGTCCAGGAAAGCAGAAACACTTATAGCTGACTTGCAAGAAACTTTTGATAATTTGAGGGTTGATAAGATGATGCTTAATCCGGCCTAGTGTGTTTTTGGTGTGCCAGCTGGCAAACTCCTGGGTTTTCTGGTGTCTAACAGGGGCATTGAAGCTAATCCAGAAAAAATCAAGGCTATTATGTCCCTGGCTAAACCGGCGTGTATCAATGACGTTCAACGACTGGTGGGTCGTATTGCAGCGCTAAGCCGGTTTATCAGCCGGTTGGGGGAGAAGCTGATCCCGCTTTATCAGATGATGAAGAAGACAGATAACTTTGTCTGGAGTGATGTTGCCGACGCGGCGTTTGAGGATCTGAAGAAGCAGTTAGCCGAACCACCCGTTCTTGCTGCCCCCATTGATAAGGAACCATTGCTGTTATACGTGGCTGCTAATGCCCGAGCTGTCACCGTGGCTATTGTGGTGGAGCGCAAAGAGGCTGGTAAGGAGTATCCGGTTCAATGACCGGTTTATTATATCAGTGAGGTGCTTATCGAGTCCAAACAGAGATATCCGCATTGGCAGAAGCTGGTGTATGGCGTGTTTATGGCAAGGCGGAAGCTTACGCAATATTTTCAGGACCATCCCATTACTGTGGTCAGTTCCGCTCCATTGGGAGATATCATTCAGAACAGGGAAGCGACTGGCCGGGTTGCTAAGTGGGTTATTGAGCTTGGCCCTCTTGGGTTAAAATATGTGCCTCGCACTGCTATCAAGTCTCAAGCGCTCGTGGATTTCATCAACGACTGGACAAAGTTGCAGGCACCGGAGGATAAACCGGATAACACATACAGTGGTCCAGTCCTCGTCAACCGGTACCTGCTTGGTTTCCGCCTTGTCCTGGGTGAATAGCTGCTTCTTCTTAGCCAACGCAGCCCCTTGGGCTCGAGGGCATCAGTGCTGGCGGGTTGCGCCACCGCGGCCGTTTTGAAAGCAAGCTTGAGCGCCTGCAGTGCATACTTTGTGTCTCCTGGCACGGTAAGGACGCCGCTGCTCCCGGGCATCTTCCTGAGGTTGTACGCTGGGTGAGTTGCTACCATGAACCGGGCCAAGGCCGGGTAGCCGAGAATGGCGTTGTAGGGGAGGCCGATGGGGGCGATGTTGAAGTCGATCAGCTCCGTGCGGAAGTTGTCGTAGGTGCCAAAGGTCACCGGGAGGCAAATCTGTCCCAAGGAGGCGGTGAAACCGACTCCGACACCCGTGAAAGGCCTGCTGGGCTGAAGCCGCTCTGGGGGCACGTGGAGGAGGCTAAACGCCTGCACAGAGAGCACGTTGAGGCCGGTAGCGTCGTCGATAAGGGTCCTGGTGACGGCCACTTGGCAGATGGTGGGGGTGCACAGCATCGGGAGCGCACCCAAACTGGCGGGGTTGGAGGGGTGATCATCAGAGTTGAAGGTCAGATCAGCCTCGGGCGCCACCTGTTGGAAATATGCCCTAGAGGCAATAATAAATTAGTTATTATTATATTTCCTTGTTCATGATAATCGTTTGTTATCCATGCTATAATTGTATTGATAGGAAGCTCAGATACATGTGTGGGTACATAGACAACACCATGTCCCTAGTAAGCCTCTAGTTGACTAGCTCGTTGATCAATAGATGGTTACGGTTTCCTGACCATGGACATTGGATGCCATTGATAATGGGATCACATCATTAGGAGAATGATGTGATGGACAAGACCCAATCCTAAGCATAGCACAAGATCGTGTAGTTCGTTTTGCTAGAGCCTTTTCAATGTCAAGTATCTCTTCCTTAGACCATGAGATCGTGTAACTCCCGGATACCATAAGAGTGCTTTGGGTGTACCAAACGTCACAACGTAACTGGGTGACTATAAAGGTGCACTACAGGTATCTCCGAAAGTGTCTGTTGGGTTGACACGGATCGAGACTGGGATTTGTCACTCCGTATGACGGAGAGGTATCTCTGGGCCCACTCGGTAATGCATCATCATAATGAGCTCAAAGTAACCAAGTGGTTGGTCACAGGATCATGCATTACGGTACGAGTAAAGTGACTTGCCGGTAACGAGACTGAACGAGGTATTGGGATACCGACGATCGAGTCTCGGGCAAGTAACGTACCGATTGACAAAGGGAATTGCATACGGGGTTGATCGAATCCTCGACATCGTGGTTCATCCGATGAAATCATCGTGGAACATGTGGGAGCCAACATGGGTATCCAGATCCCGCTGTTGGTTATTGCCCGAGAGCCGTCTCGGTCATGTCTGCATGTCTCCCGAACCCGTAGGGTCTACACACTTAAGGTTCGGTGACGCTAGGGTTGTATGAATATGAGTATGCAGCAAACCGAATGTTGTTCGGAGTCCCGGATGAGATCCCGGACGTCACGAGGAGTTCCGGAATGGTCCGGAGGTAAAGATTTATATATAGGAAGTCTTATTTTGGTCGCCGGAAAAGTTTCGCACTTTATCGGTATTGTACCGGGAGTGCCGAAAGGGGTCCGGGGGTCCACCGGGGGGGTCCACCTGCCCCGGGGGGCCACATGGGCTGTAGGGGGTGCGCCTTGGCCCATATGGGCCAAGGGCACCAGCCCCAAGAGGCCCATGCGCCAAGGAGACTTGGAGAGGGGAGAGTCCAAAGAGGGGAAGGCACCTCCGAGGTGCCTTGGGGAGGATGGACTCCTCCCCCCCTCTTGGCCGCACCCCTTCCTTGGAGGAAGGGGAAAGGCTGCGCCCTCCCCCCTCTCTTGCGCCTATATAAAGGGAGGGGAGGGAGGGGTGGCCGCACCCATAAGCCCTGGCGCCTCCCTCCTCCCTGCAACACCTCCTCCTCCTCCCGTAGTTGCTTAGCGAAGCCCTGCCGGAGTTCTGCTGCATCCACCACCACGCCGTCGTGCTGCTGGATCTTCATCAACCTCTCCTTCCCCCTTGCTGGATCAAGAAGGAGGAGACGTCATCCGCTCCGTACGTGTGTTGAACGCGGAGGTGCTGTCCGTTCGGCACTAGGTCATCGGTGATCTGAATCACGGCGAGTACGACTCCATCAACCCCGTTCCATTGAACGCTTCCGCTTAGCGATCTACAAGGGTATGTAGATGCACTCTCCTTCCCCTCGTTGCTGGTTTCTCCATAGATAGATCTTGGTGACACGTAGGAATTTTTTTGAATTTATGCTACGTTCCCCAACAGTGGCATCATGAGCTAGGTCTATTGCGTAGATTCTTTGCACGAGTAGAACACAAAGTAGTTGTGGGCGTTGATCTTGTTCAATATGCTTACCGTTACAAGTCCAATCTTGTTTCGATGGTATTGTGGGATGAAGCGGCCCGGACCGACCTTACACGTACTCTTACGTGAGACAGGTTCCACCGACTGACATGCACTTGTTGCATAAGGTGGCTAGCGGGTGCCAGTCTCTCCCACTTTAGTCGGAACAGATTCGATGAAAAGGGTCCTTATGAAGGGTAAATAGCAATTGACATATCACGTTGTGGTTTTTGCGTAGGTAAGAAACGTTCTTGCTAGAAACCCATAGCAGCCACGTAAAACATGCAAACAACAATTAGAGGACGTCTAACTTGTTTTTGCAGGGTATGCTATGTGATGTGATATGGCCAAGAAGAATGTGATGAATATATGTGATGTATGAGATTGATCATGTTCTTGTAATAGGAATCACGACTTGCATGTCGATGAGTATGACAACCGGCAGGAGCCATAGGAGTTGTCTTTATTTATTGTATGACCTGCGTGTCATTGAACAACGCCATGTAATTACTTTACTTTATTGCTAACCGGTAGCCATAGTAGTAGAAGTAATAGTTGGCGAGACAACTTCATGAAGACACGATGGGATCATGATGGAGATCATGGTGTCATGCCGGTGACGATGATGATCATGGAGCCCCGAAGATGGAGATCAATGGAGCTATATGATATTGGCCATATCATGTCACTACTATATAATTGCATGTGATGTTTATTATGTTTATGCATCTTGTTTACTTAGAACGACGGTAGTAAATAAGATGATCCCTTACAACAATTTCAAGAAGTGTTCTCCCCTAACTGTGCACCGTTGCTAAAGTTCGTCGCTTCTAAGCACCACGTGATGATCGGGTGTGATGGATTCTTACGTTCACATACAACGGGTGTAAGACAGATTTACACACGCGAAACACTTAGGGTTAACTTGACGAGCCTAGCATGTACAGACATGGCCTCGGAACACAGAGACCGAAAGGTCGAGCATGAGTCGTATAGTAGATACGATCAACATGAAGATGTTCACCGATGATGACTAGTCCGTCTCACGTGATGATCGGACACGGCCTAGTTGACTCGGATCATGTAATCACTTAGATGACCAGAGGGATGTCTATCTGAGTGGGAGTTCATAAGATGAACTTAATTATCCTGAACATAGTCAAAAGATCTTTGCAAATTATGTCATAAGCTCGCGCTTTAGTTCCACTGTTTAGATATGTTCCTAGAGAAAATATAGTTGAAAGTTGATAGTAGCGATTATGCGATCAGTAGAAAGCTTACGTCCTTAATGCACCGCTCAGTGTGCTGAACCCCAAACGTCGTTTGTCGATGTTGCGAACATCGGACATACACGTTTTGATAACTACGTGATAGTTCAGTTAAATGGTTTAAGTAGAGGCACCAAAGACGTTTTTGAAACGTCGCGGAACATATGAGATGTTTCGAGGGCTGAAATTGGGATTTCAGGATCGTGCCCACGTCAAGAGGTATAAGACCTCCGACGATTTTCTTAGCCTGCAAACTCAGGAGAAAAAGCTCAATCGTTGAGCTTGTGCTCAGATTGTCTGAGTGCAACAATCACTTGAATCGAGTGGGAGTTGATCTTCCAGATGAGATAGTGATGTTTCCCCAAAGTCATTGCCACCAAGCTGCTAGAGCTTCGTGATGAACTATAACATATCAAGGATAGAGATGATGATCCTTGAGGTATTCGCGTTGTTTGACATCGCGAAAGTAGAAATCAAGAAGGAGCATCAATTGTTGATGGTTGGTGAAACCACTAGTTTCAAGAAGGGCAAGGGCAAGAAGGGATACTTCATGAAACGGCAAATCAGCTGCTGCTCTAGTGAAGAAACCCAAGGTTGAACCCAAACCCGAGACTAAGTGCTTCTGTAATAAGGGGAACAACCACTGGAGCAGAATTACCCTAGATACTTGGTAGATGAGAAGGCTGGCAAAGTCGATAGAAGGATATTGGATATACATTATGTTAATGTGTACTTTACTAGTACTCCTAGTAGCACCAGGGTATTAAGATACCGGTTCAGTTGCTAAGTGTTAGTAACTCGAAATAAAAGAGCTACGGAATAAACGGAGACTAGCTAAAGGTGAGCTGACGATACGTGTTGGAAGTGTTTCCAAGGTTGATGTGATCAAGCATCGCACGCTCCCTCTACCATCGAGATTGGTGTTAAACCCAAATAATTGTTATTGGTGTTTGCGTTGAGCATAGACATGATTGGATTATGTCTGTCGCAATATGGTTATTCATTTAAGGAGAATAATGGTTACTCTGTTTATTTGAATAATACCTTCAATGGTCTAGCACCTAAAAGGAATGGTTTATTGAATCTCGATCATAGTGATACACATTTTCATGCCAAAAGGATATAAGATAGTAATGATGGTACCACTTACTTGTGGCACTGCCATGTAAGTCATATTGGTGTAAAACGCATGATGAAGCTCCATGTTGATGGATCTTTAGACTCACTCGTTTTTGAAAAGTTTGAGACATGCAAACCATGTCTATTGGTGTATACGCATGAAGAAACTCCATGCAGATGGATCGTTTGGACTCACTTGATTTTGAATCACTTGAGATATGCAAATCATACCACATAGGCAAGATGACTGAAAAGCCTCGTTTTTAGTAAAATGGAACAAGATAGCAACTTGTTGGAAGCAACACATTTTGATGTGTGCAGTCCAATGAGTGCTGAGGCATGCAGTGAATATCGTTATGTTCTTACTTCACGGATGATTTGAGTAGATACTGAGTATATTTACTTGATAAAACACATGTCTGAATTATTGAATGGTTCAAGTAATTTCAGAGTGAAGTTGAAGATCATTGTGGCAAGAGGATAAAATGTCTATGATACGATCATAGAGATGAGTATCTGAGTTACAAGCTTTGGCACGCAATTAAGACATTGTGCGAATTGTTTCACAATTAATACCGCCTGGAACACCATAGTGTGATGGTGTGTCCAAACATCATAGTTGCACCCTATTAGATATGGTGCGTACCATGATGTCTCTTATCGAATTACCACTATCGTTCATGGGTTAGGCATTAGACAACCGCACTCACTTTAATAGGGTACCACGTAATTCCGTTGAGACGACACCGTTTGGAGAAACCTAAGTTGTCGTTTCTTAAAAGTTTGGGGCTGCGACGCTTATGTGAAAAAGTTTCAGGTTGATAAGCTCGAACCCAAAGCGGATAAAATGCATCTTCATAGGACACCCAAAACAGTTGGGTATACCTCCTAATTCAGATCCAAAAGCAATAGGGATTGTTTCTTGAATCGGGTCCTTTCTCGAGGAAAGGTTTGTCTTGAGAATTGAATGGGAGGATAGTGGAGACTTGATGAGGTTATTGAACCATCACTTCAACCAGTGTGTAGCAGGGCACGGGAAGTTGTTCCCGTGGCACCTACACCAATTGAAGTGGAAGCTTATGATATTGATCATAAAGCTTCGGATCAAGTCACTACCGAACCTCGTAGGACGACAAGGACGCGTACTGCTTCAGAGTGGTACGGTGATCCTGTCTTGAAGGTCATGTTGCTAGACAACAATGAACCTACGAGCTATGGAGAAGCGATGGTGGGCCCAAATTCCGACAAATGGTTAGAAACCATGAAATCCGAGATAGGATCCATGTATCAGAACAAAGCATGGACTTTGGTGGACTTGCCCAATAATCGGCAAGCCATTGAGATAAATGGATCTTTAAGAAGAAGACAGACATGGACGGTAATGTCACCGTCTATGAAGCTCGACTTGTGGCGAAGAGTTTTTCACAAGTTCAAGGAGTTGACTACGATGAGATTTTCTCATAGCGATCCTTAAAGTCCGTTGGAATCATGTTAGCATTAGCTGCATTTATGAAATCTGGCAGATGGATGTCAAAACGAGTTTCCTTACCAGTTTTCGTAAGGAAAGGTTGTATGTGATACAATCAGAAAGGTTTTGTCGATCCTAAGGATGCTAACAGGTATGCTAGCTCCAGAAATCCTTCCATGGACTGGAGTAAGCATCTCAGAGTTGGAATATGCAGTTTGATAAGATGATCAAAGATTTTAGGTTTATACAAAGTTTATGAGAAACTTGTATTTCCAAAGAAGTGAGTGGGAGCACTATAGAATTTCTGATAAGTATATGTTGTTGACATATTGTTGATCAGAAATGATGTAGAATTTCAGGAAAGCATATAGGGTTATTTGAAAGGTGTTTTTCAATAGAAAACCTGGATTAAGCTACTTGAACATTGAGGATCAAGATCTATGAGGATAGATCAAAAATGCTTAATGGTACTTTCAAATGAGTATATACCTTGACATGATCTTGAAGGTGTTCAAGATGGATCAGTCATAGAAGGAGTTCTTGCCTGAGATGTAAGGTATGAAGTTCAGACTTAAAGCTCCACCACGGCAGAAGAGAGAGAAAGGACGAATGTCATCCCCTATGCTTCAGACGTAGGCTCTATAGTATGCTATGCTGTGTACCGCACCGGAAGTGTGCCTTGCCATGAGTCAGTCAAGGGGTACAAGAATGATCCAGGAATGGATCATTAGACAGCGGTCAAAATTGTCCTTATAACAAATAAGGACATGTTTCTCGATTATGGAGGTGATAAAGAGTTCGGCGTAAAGGGTTACGTCGGTGCAGGCTTTAACACCTATCCGAGTGACTTTGAGTAGCAAACCGGATACGTATAGTGGAGTAACCATTTGGAATAGCTCCAAGTGGAGCGTGGAAGCAGCATTTACAATATGACATAGAGATTTGCGAAGTACACACGGATCTGAATGTTGCAGACCCGTTGACTAAAACCTCTCTCACAAGCAGAACATGATCAAACCCCAGAACTCATTGAGTCTTAATCACATGATGATGTGAACTAGTTTAATGACACTAGTAAACTCTTTGGATGTTGGTCACATGGCGATGTGACCTGTCAGTGTTAATCACATGGCGATGTGAACTAGATTATTGACTCTAGTGCAAGTGGGAGACTGTTGGAAATATGCCCTAGAGGCAATAATAAATTAGTTATTATTATATTTCCTTGTTCATGATAATCATTTGTTATCCATGCTATAATTGTATTGATAGGAAACTCAGATACATGTGTGGGTACATAGACAACACCATGTCCCTAGTAAGCCTCTAGTTGACTAGCTCGTTGATCAATAGATGGTTACGGTTTCCTGACCATGGACATTGGATGCCATTGATAACGGGATCACATCATTAGGAGAATGATGTGATGGACAAGACCCAATCCTAAGCATAGCACAAGATCGTGTAGTTCGTTTTGCTAGAGCTTTTTCAATGTCAAATATCTCTTCCTTAGACCATGAGATCGTGTAACTCCCGGATACCGTAAGAGTGCTTTGGGTGTACCAAACGTCACAACGTAACTGGGTGACTATAAAGGTGCACTACAGGTATCTCCGAAAGTGTCTGTTGGGTTGACACGGATCGAGACTGGGATTTGTCACTCCGTATGACAGAGAGGTATCTCTGGGCCCACTCGGTAATGCATCATCATAATGAGCTCAAAGTGACCAAGTGGTTGGTCACGGGATCATGCATTACGGTACGAGTAAAGTGACTTGCCGGTAACGAGACTGAACGAGGTATTGGGATACCGACGATCGAGTCTCGGGCAAGTAACGTACCGATTGACAAAGGGAATTGCATACGGGGTTGATCGAATCCTCGACATCATGGTTAATCCGATGAAATCATCGTGGAACATGTGGGAGCCAACATGGGTATCCAGATCCCACTGTTGGTTATTGCCCGAGAGCCGTCTCGGTCATGTCTGCATGTCTCCCAAACCCGTAGGGTCTACACACTTAAGGTTCGGTGACGCTAGGGTTGTATGAATATGAGTATGCAGCAAACTGAATGTTGTTCGGAGTCCCGGATGAGATCTCGGATGTCACGAGGAGTTCCGAAATGATCCGGAGGTAAAGATTTATATATAGGAAGTCTTATTTTGGTCGCCGAAAAAGTTTCGCACTTTATCGGTATTGTACCGGGAGTGCCGAAAGGGGTCCGGGGGTCCACCGGGGGGGTCCACCTGCCCCGAGGGGCCACATGGGCTGTAGGAGGTGCGCGTTGGCCCATATGGGCCAAGGGCACCAGCCCCAAGAGGCCCATGCGCTAAGGATACTTGGAGAGGGGAGAGTCCAAAGAGGGGAAGGCACCTCCGAGGTGCCTTGGGGAGGATGGACTCCTCCCCCCTCTTGGCCGCACCCCTTCCTTGGAGGAAGGGGCAAGGCTGCGCCCTCCCCCCTCTCTTGCACCTATATAAAGGGAGGGGAGGGAGGGGTGGCCGCACCAATAAGCCCTAGCGCCTCCCTCCTCCCTACAACACCTCCTCCTCCTCCCGTAGTTGCTTAGCGAAGCCCTGCCGGAGTTCTGCTGCATCCACCACCACGCCGTCATGCTGCTGGATCTTCATCAACCTCTCCTTCCCCCTTGTTGGATCAAGAAGGAGGAGACGTCATCCGCTCCGTACGTGTGTTAAACGCGGAGGTGCTGTCCGTTCGGCACTAGGTCATCGGTGATCTGAATCACGGCGAGTACGACTCCATCAACCCCGTTCCATTGAACGCTTCCGCTTAGCAATCTACAAGGGTATGTAGATGCACTCTCCTTCCCCTCCTTGCTGGTTTCTCCATAGATAGATCTTGGTGACATGTAGGAATTTTTTTGAATTTATGCTACGTTCCCCAACACCACCCAGCCCGGGGGGGCTTCTCGGCGCTTGGAGGCGGTGTCGATCTGGCGGGTGAACGGCTTGACGTGGCGGCTCGAAGGTAGCGCCTGTGAGCCACCCCGGAGAGCTGCGACAACCGGGGGTACTGACGCGGCGTAATGGGCGAGGAAGTGGTCATGCAGTTCCCCCAGGAGGTCACGGAGGCCGTCGGTAGGTGGAGCAGCCACATGCGCGGAACGCCGGTGAGGGCCATTGGAAACCAGTTGGCCATCACCCTGTCGTCGCCTCCGGCCTTGAGGACAGCCTCCTCATACGCCAGTTGGAAAACCAGCGGATCCGTCGCGCCGTTGTAGCGCGGCGACATCTCGGGCTTGAACTTGAGCGACCACTGCACTTGCCGCAAGGCGGGGGCCAGGGCTCGGAGCCCCCTGGCCCCAGTGCCGGCATCGGCTGTAGGAGCGGGCGGCGCATCCGTGGGGGCGCGACAGGCATGGGACGATGAACCGGCTGGAGTCGGCGACGAGGTGGCGGTGCGGCCTTCCTGCCGCACCGAAGGATGTAGGGATGAAGCCTGCTGCTCGTTCCCCGCCGGGCCGGTGGCGGCTTTGGCGGCAGGCGATGGGGAACGACGAGGGCAACCGCCAGTGGGCGCCGTTTGGGAGACACGGGTGGCGAGAGCAGCCCGATGCTCGGCGCGAGCTCGGCGAGCGTCAGCCATGGACACGACAGAAGATCACACGCGACTAGCGGAAGAAAGATTCCGGCGTACCCCTACCTAGCGCGTCAAACGTCGGACTTCGGGTTCGGGCAGACCCTTGAGGTTTGAACACTGGGGTGCGCATGAAGATCTTTCCCCTACCAGCTCACATCTCGAAGTCTCACAAGGATCTAGGCTAGAAAGAAGAACACACAACGGACACCAGATTTATACTAGTTCAGGCCACCATTGTGGTGTAATACCCTACTCCAGTGTGTGGTGTGGTGGATTGCCTCAGGGGCTGATGATGAACAATACAAAGGGAGAACAGCCTCGCGAGGGGCTGTTCTTGAGCTGGTGCGATGAACTGCTCGGGTGAGTTCAGTCACTTCTCTCTCTCTCTCTCTCTCTCTCTCTCTCTCTCTCTAATAAATCTGTTCTCTAGATGCCCTACCCTGTGGTGGCTAGTCCTATTTATAGAGGGAGGCCCTCGGCCTCTTCCCAAATAATGAGCGGGAAGGGCACCAACAATTGGCCATTTTGAAGGGGAACATCTAGTACACTTATCCTGACTAAAGTTGGTCTTCGGTCGCCAAAAGCTCTGACGATGACGTCGTCCTAGGCTCCACGATGACCTCCATCCTGCCGTTCTGCTGGTCTTGGTCTTGTTGCACCGAAACAGTAACCTTTGCCTGATGCCTTGGCCTGTGCTTGCCCCCTTTGCACCGAAGGGGAAACAAGGACACTGCGCAGGCCGGTGCCCGCCTGGCGCCCGCCTGGTCTCGATCGTCATGGCTTGCATCATGGGCTCCTCGGGAGGTACCCTGCCTTGATCTCTCCACCTCCTCGCGAGCCTGCCTGAGGAGGCTGCTCCTGAGGAAGTTTCCTGTCGTCCACCCCGCGAGGCCTGGCCCCTCGCGAGGGTCTTGAGCTTGAGCTGATGAAGCCGGGCTGCATTGGGCCCCCACTTGAGCCACGCCGCAGGCCGCGGGCAGGCAAGTCTGGTACCCCCGTTCCCAGAACACCGACAAGGGCGCCGTATATGTAATCCCATGGAGGACACCAGGGGCTATAAATATTTAATAAAACCCCACCATTGGCCTGACCTTATTTGCAGGCCAATGCCTTACACTTTTATCATCCATCGCACGCTTATGTCATACTCTTTTTACACGAGTTTTTCTTTTTTACAGACACAATGCGTGCGATACCCTTCCAGGAAACGGCACAACGGAGACAAGGCGCAGACGTGCAGTAGGGCCCTGCTCAAAGGTTTCTCTTTAGATTAAGCCCCTGTGTAAACCTTTTATATTGCCTCTTGTTGTTTACACATCCCATGGGTACTATACCCATAGAGGATACTGTCGTTATTGGCATTTCGTCAGGACAGGTCGATGCACGTACTTGGAAATACAGGGTTTATAATGAAAGGGCGCTCTTCAGCCTATTTTCTGTTTCAAAGTCCGAATACCTTCAGGAGTGTTCGGCGTCACGAGTTCGGCCTTATATGCATTAGCTCCGAATCATGTCTTTGGTCAAATGTTGGGTTTGCTCGGCTCCTGGGTTTGTCGCCTTACATTCCGTTCTTATCGGCTAAGGCGGCCAAAGGAGAACTACTGCGATTGTTCCCTGGTTATTTCGGATGAGCACCTCAGTAGAGAAAGCCGAAAACTGATTGTCATGATATAGCGAGATACTGTTCAACCACTCAAAGACTTACCGGAATCTTTAGGATTCCTCCGCATTAACGAAGGATCGTTTCCCGGTCATGTACACACGTGCCCGTATTCGGATGCACGCAAAAGTACTAGGGGCTACATAGTAGCCCCACCGTCAAACTCCTATGGCTAAGTGAAAGTGTTACAGTTATATAGTCTGGTTGCCTAGTTCGACGTGCGATCACCTCCTTAATGGACCAAGACGTTGGATCAAGTGTGATTACGCATATTTTTCGCGAACACCCCCGCATTGTATGCGTGGGGGCTGAAGCCAACGACTGCTAACTTTCAGAATTACACATATACATAAAAACGGCCACACAGGAGGCACAAATAATACTTTCGGGCAATAAGTATAAATACAGCCTCATAATCAAAATAACATTGTTTTTACAATGACACGAGTTGTCACTCGAACATGACACTCTTCGAGCACTGAGCCTCTATTAAGCGAGCACCTTCTGTTAGCTGCTCCAAGTAGTGCTCGGCCGGATCCTGGCCTCCCGCCGGATTCTGGGTCGCAATGAGGGTGGCCTCCATAACTGTCCAATATGCTTTAACGCGGGTAAGTGCCACCCGTGCACCCTCTATACACGCCGACCTCCACATGGCATCAATTTGAGATACGGCACCAAGGAATTGTTGCACCAAACCAAAATAATTGTCCGGCTTCGGCTCCTTCAGCCAAAGATGGTCTATTACAGACCGCATGGCAAGCCTGGACAGCCTATGAAGTTCCGCCACGGCAGCCATCTTCTCACTCAACGGCAATGGGCGCGCAGGAGCATTGAATTGGGACCAGAACAGCTTCTCCACTTCTTTATCACCTTGATCCTCGAAAAACTTGGCGGCATCAGCTGTACTCTTCGCCAAGTCCGCATAAGCATCTGCAGGACTCCATCGTCGATCAAGGAGAGCATACTTCGGATCCAAAAACTTCATCCGCAGTAAGTAGGAGCCCCTGGCCGCGATTTTTCCGGCCTGGCGAAGCTCCTCCCGCACATACCTGATTTCGGTCTGCATCTCCTTGGCCGCATTAAGTGCCTTATTCAGGTCAGCCGAATTAACCTGATTCTCCTTTTCAAGGAGCTCATACTGGTCGGCGGCATTTTTCAACTCCATAGCCATTTCGGCTATCTTGTCTTCGCTTCGGCGATGAGCAGCCTGTTCGGATCTCAACTCTTCGGCCGCCTTTAGGGCAGCCGCATTTCTAGCCTGAGCTTGTTCCTTGGCCTGGGCAAGTTCCGCCCTCAGGGCTTCCACGGCAGCAGCTCCGACTGTAGTCCAAACATGTCGCATTAATATTATGCCCCTCTCATATTTTCCTATACAACATAATAAGGAAAGCAGAGCACATACCTTGTGACGCGTTCAGCCGCTCGTTCACCAGCGTCATATCGGCATCAATAGATCCGATCTGCCTCCTTAGTTCGGCAACTTCAACAGACTGGTCGACTACCGGACCCTTAGATAACTGCGCATATGTACAGTGCAATCACTACTTACGAAATATGATCCTCCGTTTGCCGCCTAGGGCGGTCAACCAGAGTCTCAGGGGCTACTATGCATATGGAGCACACCTAGCGCGTGCCTCACAGCCAAAAAATCGTGTATTTTTCACAACATACCTCAAAGCCTCTGAGCAGGCTCGTAAATGCTTCATTCAAACCGCTTGTGGCGGATGAAATCTTCTTGAGCACCGTGCTCATTAATGGGTGGTGCTCCTCCGAGAGTGAAGCTCGCTCCAGAAGGCCCGTCAGTATGTCCGGCCAAACACCGAACTGAGTCGGACCCTTCTCATCGCCCCCCGTAGGAGCCGAGCGCTCCGGGCTTAGGGCGACTGAAGGATTAGCCTCTGGCTTCGGCAGATCCGGACTCCTCCATGATGACACCTCGGTGTCACCCTCCTCATGAGGCGGAGAGGCTGGTGGGGTCTCACTCTCCATCATCTCCGGAGGAAGATCCCCCGAAGACAAACTTTGTTGAGAAGAGCTGCTAGCCGGACTGCAAAGAATGTATCCTGGTTAGTGTACTCGGAGAAAAGCAATACCTTCGAATTTACAAATAGCTTACAGCTCAGTGGAGGGCTGGCCCGTTGGCGCGCATGACGCGGTAAGGATGCCCTTCGGGGCAGGGCCCCCTGGCGACGCTTTCTTCCCCTGCTTGGGCACCTCCGTCTCCAAGTCTTCAGAGGCGGCCCTCTTCTTCCCGCGCGGGGAGGAGGCTTTAGACTCCCCTTCCCGACTATCCTTCTTAGGGGAGGTAGCAATTCCCCCGGTTTGGATGCGCAGTGTGTGAAGTTCGGTTTCTCTGTTCTTCCCTTCGTCTTTCCCAGAGGGCATTTTGCTGAGCACCTGGCCAAGCATCTTGGCAATCGTTGGACTAGGCGAGCCTTCGGGAAGTGGCACCGGACACCTGATTCTCTCTGCCTTGCTGAGCCATTCCTGGCCACGGAGGGTTTTCAGAATAATGACTATGACAAATATAAACAAAGTGTCCGGTTTCTCGGTTACTTACTTGGGTATCTAGGCGATTGCAGCTTAGGCCCGCATCCTCGGTGGTGTCTGGACACTTTACTTGTGGTCCGAAGAATAATTTACACATCCCTTCGAGCTTCAGGCTGAAGAAGTGCTTAATAGTCTGCGGACCCTCTGGATTGAACTCCCACATCCGGAGAGGCTGGCGTTTGCACGGCAACATCCGTCGGATTAGCATTACTTGAATTATGCTGACAAGGTTAATGTCCTTCTCAAGAAGCTCCCTGATACAGCTCTGCAGTATTGGAACATCACTAGCGGGCCCCCAATTCCGTCCTATGTCGGTCCATGACGCCAATTGTGACGGAGGGCCCGAGCGGAACTCGGGGGCGCCACCCACTTTGTGCCTCGGGGAGCCGTGACGTAAAACCACCTCTGCTGCCATACATCGGATACCTCTAGGAAAGAACCCTCTGGCCATGGGGCATCGGCGTTCCTACTTATTATGGCACCTCCGCACTCTGCATGTCGCCCCTCGATCATCTTCGGCTTCACATTGAAGGTCTTGAGCCATAAGCTGAAGTGTGGAGTGACGTGGAGAAAAGCCTCGCACACAATGATGAACGATGAGATATGGAGGATAGCGTCCGGGGCTAGATTGTGAAAATCTAACCCGTAATAGAACATGAGCCCCCTCACAAAGGGATCAAGGGTGAGGCCCAAGCCGCGGAGGAAGTGAGGGACAAATACGACGCTCTCATTAGGCTCGGGAGTTGGGATGACTTGCCCTGGAGCTGGAAGCCTGTGCTGGATGTCGGCAGTCAGATATCTGACCTCCCTAAGCCTCGCAATGTCCTCCTCTTTGATCGAGGAGGCCACCCACCGGCCCTGAGAGTTGGGTCCAGACATATTGGAGGATCTGGGGTGTTTGAGTTTGGGTCTCGGGTCTTAGAACTCGAGATGCGAAAGGGTGCAAGGGTGATGGAAAAGAGGTATAGGCCTTGGCCCCTTTATAAAGGGGGTGAATATCAAGAGTCCTCAGCGTGACCGCTTGAGACTTATCTAAAAACACACGGAGTCATACCAACGGTCGTCGTGGGGTTTGATAACCCACAAGTATAGGGGATAGTTGTAGCCTCTTTCGATAAGTAAGAGTGTCGAATCCAACGAGGAGCTAAAGGTAGAACAAATACTCTCTTGAGTCCTATCGGCCACTGATACGACTCTACGCATGCTTGACATTCGCTTTACCTAGAACAAGTATGAAACTAGAAGTACTCTGTAGGTGTTTTTGGGTAAGCTTGCAAGAAAGTAAAGAGCACGTAAATAAAGACTAGGGGCTGTTTAGATAAAGGCACAACTAAATTAGTAAAAGTAAAGAGCTTGTTGTCACGAGAAAGTTATTTGTCCAAGGCAATCGATAACTAGACCGGTAATCACTATTGCAATTCTATTTGAGGGAGAGGCATGAGCTAACATACTTTCTCTACTTGGATCATATGCACTTATGATTGGAACTCTAGCAAGCATCCGCAACTACTAAAGATTCATTAAGGTAAAACCCAACCATAGCATTAAAGTATCAAGTCCCCTTTTATCCCATACGCAAACAACCTACTTACTCGGGTCTGTGCTTCTATCACTCACGCCACCCACCATAAGCAAATCATAAACATATTGCAAACCCTACAGCGGGAATCCCTCACGCTTGCATGACACGGAGAGCACCATAGGACAACATAAAT
This sequence comes from Triticum aestivum, assembly GCF_018294505.1. Lineage (NCBI taxonomy): Eukaryota > Viridiplantae > Streptophyta > Magnoliopsida > Poales > Poaceae > Triticum > Triticum aestivum. The sequence continues at coordinate 111,310,222 of NC_057801.1, read as the reverse complement.
AATAAAACATGCAACTCAAACCAATCACGATCATCAATTAACCCATAGGACAAAACGGATCTACTCAAACATCATAAGATAGCCATACATCATTAGGAAATAATATATAGCGTTGATCACCATGTTTAAGTAGATATTACAGCGGGTAAGAGAGAGGTTACACCGCTGCATAGAGGGAGGAATAGTTGGTGATGAAGGCGGTGAAGTTGATGGTGAAGATCGCGGTGATGATGATGACCCCCGGCAGCGCTCTGGCGCCACCGGAAGCAAGGGGGAGAGGGCCCCCCTTCTTCTTCTTCTTCCTTGACCTCCTCACTAGATGGGAGAAGGGTTTCCCCTCTGGTCCTTGGCTCCCATGGCTTGGGAGGGGCGAGAGCCCCTTCGAGATTGGATCTATCTCTCTGTTTCTGCGTTCTGTTCTGGCTCTGTTTCACTGTTTTGTGTATATATGGAGATTCGTAACTCCGATTGGCCTGAAACCTTCGCCGTGATTTTTTTCCGAATATTAGCTTTCTTGCGGCAAAAGAAGAGCATCAACCGCCTTACGGTGGGCTCACGAGGGTAGGGGCGCGCCCCCCAGCCTCGTGACCACCTCGGGCACTGGTTCGCGTTGATTTTTCTTCCGGAATTTTCCATATTTTCCAAAAAATAAGCTCCTGTTTTTATCCCGTTTGGACTCCGTTTGATATGGATATTCTGCGAAACATATAACATGCAACAGACAGGAACTGGCATTGGACACTAGATCAATAAGTTAGTCCCAAAAATAATATAAAAAGTTGCCAAAAAGTATATTAAAGTGAATAATATTGGCATGGAACAATCAAAAATTATAGATACGACGGAGACGTATCAGGGTTGCGCACGCCCATATTGATGGAAGATCCCATAATAAGAGGAACACAATCTCTACTTTGGCAGGGCGTGCCAATAAAACCGCCTCGCAGCACGAGTCAAGGTGGGCCAAGAAACACCGGTTCGTGTTGGGCCGGGCCATGATGCAAGGGCACGACGTACGAAGATTGCCATCAAATCAGATTTATGCTATGTTCCCTACGATGGTATGTGAGGATCATCTTGCTGATCCGGACACGGTCAAAGTGTTCGATAATTACTTTGGAGTATTCGGAGATGGAACCCGCCTTGCAATGCCGAAGACAAGACTGCACGCCAGACTCATCGTCATTGAAGCCTGGTTCAGGGGCTACAGAGGGAGTCCTGGATTAGGGGGTATCCAGACAGCCGGACTCTATACTTCGTCCGGACTATTGGAGCGTGAAGATACAAGACTCAAGACTCCGTCCTGTGTCCGGATGGGACTCTCCTTGGCGTGGAAGACAAGCTTGGCGATCCGGATATTGTATTTCCTTCCTTGTAACCGACTCCGTGTAAACCCTAGCCCTCTCCGGTGTCTATATAAACTAGAGAGGGTGGTCCTTAGAAGGCCGATCACGATCACAATCATAATCATCATAGGCTAGCTTCTAGGGTTTAGCCTCTACGATCTCGGGGTAGATCTACTCTTGTACTACTCATATCATCAATATCAATCAAGCAGGAAGTAGGGTTTTACCTCCATCGAGAGGGCCCGAACCTGGGTAAACATTGTGTCCCTTGCTTCCTGTTACCATCAGCCTAAGACGCATAGATCGGGACCCCCTACCCGAGATCTGCTGGTTTTGACACCGACACCCACCCCCTAGGCGCGCCCCCTGTCTCCTGGGCCCCTCGAGGCTGCCCCGACTGACTTCTTTCACCTATATAAGTCCACGTACCCTAAAAACATGAAATACGAAGATAGATCGGGAGTTCCGCCACCGCAAGCCTCTGTAGCCACCAAAAACCTCTCGGGAGCCCGTTCTGGCACCCTTTCGGAGGGGGAATCCCTCACCGGTGGCCATCTTCATCATCCCGGCACTCTCCATGACGAGGGAGTAGTTCACCCTCGGGGCTGAGGGTATGTACCAGTAGCTATGTGTTTGATCTCTCTCTCTCTCTCTCTCGTGTTCTCTCTATGGCACGATCTTGATGTACTGCGAGCTTTGCTATTATAGTTGGATCTTATAATGTCCCCCCCCCCTCTACTCTTTTCTGATGAATTGAGTTTTCCCTTTGAAGTTATCTTATCGGATTGAGTCTTTAAGGATTTGAGAACACTTGATGTATGTCTTGCCGTGCTTATCTATGGTGACAATGGGATATCACGTGATCCACTTGATGTATGTTTTGGTGATCAACTTGGGGGTTCCGCCCATGAACCTATGCATAGGGGTTAGCACACGTTTTCGTATTGACTCTCCGGTAGAAACTTTGGGGCACTCTTTGAAGTACTTTTGTGTTGGTTGAATAGATGAATCCGAGATTGTGTGATGCATATAGTATAATCATGCCCACGGATACTTGAGGTGACAATGGAGTATCTAGGTGACATTAGGGTTTTGGTTGATTTGTGTCTTAAGGTTTTATTCTAGTATGAAATCTATGATAGATTGAACGGAAAGAATAGCTTCATGTTATTTTACTATGGACTCTTGAATAGATAGAACAGAAAGGATAACTTTGAGGTGGTTTCGTACCCTACCATAATCTCTTCGTTTGTTCTCCGCTATTAGTGGCTTTGTAGTGACTCTTTGTTGCATGTTGAGGGATAGCTATATGATCCAATTATGTTATTATTGTTGAGAGAACTTGCACTAGTGAAAATATGAACCCTATGCCTTGTTTCCTATCATTGCAATACCGTTTACGCTCACTTTTATCATTTGTTACCTTGCTGTTTTTATATTTTCAGATTACAAAAACCTATATCTACCATCCATATTGCACTTGTATCACCATCTCTTCGCCGAACTAGTGCACCTATACAATTTACCATTGTATTGGGTGTGTTGGGGACACAAGAGACTCTTTGCTATTTGGTTGCAGGGTTGCCTGAGAGAGACCATCTTCATCCTACGCCTCCTACGGATTGATAAACCTTAGGTCATCCACTTGAGGGAAATTTGCTACTGTCCTGCAAACCTCTACACTTGGAGGCCCAACAACGTCTACAAGAAGAAGGTTGTGTAGTAGACATCAACAGCCGGACATATGGACGGGTCTTCTATGGCAAGCGCCTATCCCAGAGGAACATCGTACCTTAATGGGTACAGTGACTGAGAGAATTTCGTCCACAAAAAGCGGATTGAATGAAGCCTTTACGAGCCTGCTAAGAGGCTTTGAGGTACGTAATGTGGCCTCTTTTTTTTGTGCCGTAAACGCGATGTGCACTGTGTATAGATAGTAGCCCCTGAGACTCTGGTTGCCCTCTGAATGGGGCGATCAGAGGATCAAAAGATAAATACGCTCAGGTAATAATTTCGCTAATTTGTACACAGGCGGCTGCAGCCCCGGCCACTACCCGGGCTGCATAGTTTGCCGAACTGAAGCGGCAACTTGATGTAGTGGATGATGACAACATGCTCGTGAACAAGCGGCTTGACGAGGCGCAAGGTATGTCTTTTGGGCGGTCAGTGAGTATAAATAGGAGCGTGATGCTGGAATTTATAATATGCTTGACTGCAGATGGTGCTGCTGCCGTGGAGACCCTTCGGGCCGAGCTTGCCCGGGCCAAGGAGCAAGCCAGGATAAGAAACACGGCTGCCGAGAAGGTAGTCGGTGCATTAAAAGCCAAACAGGTTGCTCACCGCCTGAGTGAGGAGAAAATATCCAACATGGCGCTTGAGCTAAGGGATGCCGCTAGCCAATATGCACTTCTCGAGAAAGAGACCAAAGAAAAAACGGCTGACCTTGAGAAGGCCTTACAAGCGGCAAAGGAAACCCGGTCAGAGGCCAGAGCGGCACGGGAGGAGATCCGGCAAGCCGGGGAGATCGCGGCTGGGAAGCCCTTTTTATTACGAACTAAGTTCGGCGATCCGAAGTATGCCCCGCTTGATCAAATGTGAACTTCTCCGGATGCAAATTTGGACTTGTCGAAGAGTGCTTCTGATGTGACGCAGTTTTTCCAGGCCCAAGAAGGCCATGAAGCGGAACGCCTTTTCTGGTCGCAGTTTAGCATGCCAAGGCGTTCGCTGCTGTTGAATGAGCAGATGGCCGAATGGGCCGAGCTCCACAGGATATCCGGCCTTGCCATGAAGGCTGTCGTGGACCGGCTGTGGCCTGGGGGACTAACTGCGAATAGTTACTTTGGTTTAGTGCAGCAACTTGTTTGTGTGGTGTCGCATATCGACGCTGTCAAGCGGTCAACATGCATAGAAGGTGCACGGATGGCCCTTGCCCGTATGAAGATGTATTAGGCGAAGATGAAGGCCACCGATATTGCAACAGGGGATCCACCCGAGGGTCAGGACACACTAGATCAATATTTTGAAGAAGTATTAGAGGGTGCCCGCTTGATAGAGGGTCAGTGCTCGAAGAATATTATCTTCGAGTAACATGTATCCTAATTGTAAAAACAATGCTTATGATACAAAAGGTTGTGTTTATACTTTTGCCCGCAAAGTATTTTAGTGCCTCCTGTGCGGCCGTTTATGTATATATGTATATAACCTGAAAGTTTGCAGTCGTCGGCTTCAGCCCCCTCGCATATAACATGGGGGTGTTCGAAAAAGCACTTGATCACACTTGACCCAATGTCTTGGTCCGTTAAGGAGGTGTTTAGTGCGGCGAACTAGGCAATCGGACTATAGAGCTTTAACACTTTCACTTAGCCATAGGAGTTTGACGGTTGGGCTACTATATAGCTGCTGGTATGTCTGCGTTTATCCAAATATGGTGCGTTTACATACGTGATCGGGAAACCGGTCCTTCGTTAATGCGTAGGAATCGCGAAGATTCCGCTGAGTCATCGAGTGGTTGACCAGCTCTCCCTTATCATGACAGTCAGTTTTTGGCTTTCTCTACTAAGGTGCTCGTCCGGATGAACCAGGGCACAGTCGCAGTAGTTCTCCCTTTGCCACCTTAGTTGATAGAACGGAACGTAAGGTAGCAAGCATAGGAGCCAGGCAAACCCAACTATTGACCAAAGACATGATTCAGAGATGATGCATATAAGGCCAAAACTCGCGACGCCGAACACTCCTGAAGGTATTCGGACTTTTCAATATGTACCGAGCTGGGTACAGCCCCCGGTAATGAACCCTGAATTCAAGGCACTTGCTATGACCCGACGTGCGGAGAGAGTGCCTGTGGTGAGAACATAGTTCTCGAAGCACACTTCTGGCTGCTTCTATAACATCCATTTTAGTACGGAGACTCGTAAGTTCGCAAATACTGCCGATATCTTTCCTGGGCGTATTATATGCCAGGAGGGTATGAAACAACAAGAGATAACAATAAGAAAAAAGGTTTACACTGGGTCTTAATCTAAACAGAAACCTTGAAATGGGGCCCTGCTGCACGTCTACGCCTTTGTCTCCATTGTGCAGTGTCCTTGAAGGGTATATCATGATGGCCTATCTGTAAAAAAGAAAGAACCAGGTGAAAGAATCTGGTACAACCATGGGTATAGCTTGTTGGTTTTGATGAACCATGAACTATAGCTTCTTGAGTCCGAATAGGGTCAAGCCGAACTATAGACTTCTTATGTGCAGGGTGCCCCCAGCGCTACCCAAGGAATTTTAAGTGTATATTTATGTATACGGGAAAACATGTACAGTCTTCTTATGGGGCGACTTGTGGGGGCAGGGCTGCTAAACAAGCTCAGGTTTATCTGAGCTTTTACACGTAGGTGTGCGCCGAACATGTTTGGCTGTGTCCGTGGTCTTGAGGACTGATGAGTTGTTCAGCTTGAAAAGGCCACTTCGTGCTTCGGCTACTAGAGCCGCCACGTATTCTTCTGTATGAAGAGAATGCTCTATATTTTCGCTCACCGTGATAACGCCACGCGGTCTAGGCATCTTGAGTTTAAGATAAGCATAGTTCGGGACTGCATTGAAACGGGCGAAGGCCGTTTGTCCGAGTAGTGCGTGGTAGCCACTTCGGAACGGAGCAATGTCAAAGATTAGTTCTTCGCTTCGAAAGTTACCGGGAGAGCCAAAGACGACATCCAATGTTAGGGTGCCCGTGCAGCGGGCCTCTACGCCTGGTATTACTCCTTTAAAGGTAGTGCTGCTTTGCTTGATTCTTGACGGGTCTATCCCCATCTTGCAAACAGTGTCTTGATATATCAGATTGAGACTACTGCCGCCGTCCATAAGGACTCGAGTGAGGTGGTATCCGTCAGTTATTGGGTCGAGCACTAAGGCAGCCGAGCCCCCGTGACGGATGCTAGTCGGATGATCCCTGCGATCGAAGGTGATCGGACAGGCCGACCATGGGTTGAATTTGGGGGCGACAGGCTCTATAGCATATATGTCTCGGAGTGCGCATTTGCGCTCCCTCTCTAGGATATGAGTGACATAAATCATTTTCACTGTTTTAACCTCCGGTGGGAATTTCTTCTGTCCCCCCATATTCGGCTGGCGAGATTCGTCCTCGTCTTTGCTGTGCGGTCCCTTCCCTTTGTGTTCAGCGTTGAGCTTGCCGGCCTGCTTGAAGACCCAACATTCTCTGTTGGTATGATTGGCTGGTTTGTCGGGGGTTCCATGAATCTGGTAGGACCTTTCTAGAATTTTATCTAGGCTAGATGGACCATCTCTGCTGCCTTTAAGTGACTTTTTCCATTGACCGGGTCTGGAGCCCCTTAATCCGGCGTTTACCGATGTACTGTCCATGCTTTCTTTGTTGTTTCGACGTTTGTTTTTATTGCGTCGTGGCTTTCCATTGCCATCCCTTCGGATGTGCCAGGATCGCTGGTGCTGCTACGGGCCAACCAGCTGTCCTTTCCCGCGCAAAAGCGGGTCATGAGTGTAGTTAAGTCTGCCATTGTCTTTGGCTTTTTCCTGGCCTAGGTGTCTGGCTAGCCATTCGTCCCGAACACTGTGTTTGAAAGCTGCTAAGTCTTCAGCGTCCGGACAGTCGACGATTTGGTTCTTCTTAGTGAGAAATCGGTTCCAAAGCTTACGGGCCAACTCACCGGGTTGTTGGGTTATGTGACTTAGATTGTCTGCATCCGGAGGTCGGACATAGGTCCCTTGGAAATTGGCCCTGAAAGCGTCCTCTAGTTCTTCCCATCTTCCAATGGAATTTTCGGGGAGACTTTTCAGCCAGTGTCGAGCTGGTCCTTTTAGCTTGAGGGGTAGGTTTTGATGGCATGGAGATCGTCTCCATGAGCCATGTGAATGTGAAGAATAAAGTATTCTATCCAGACCACAGGGTCTGTCGTTCCATCGTATGCCTCGATATTCACGGGTTTAAAACCTTCTGGAAATTCATGATCCAACACCTCATCGGTGAAGCACAAGGGGTGTGCAGCACCCCTGTATTTGGATGTGTCGTGGCGTGGGCCCGACGGTTGCAGTGTTTGGTGTTGGTTCCGAACTGGTAAGTTACCTGCATATTTGGTTTGATGGCCCTGATCCTATGCGGGAACGCGTTTCCTGGGTACATAAATGGACCTGGTTCTGCCAGCCTTTTTGTCCAGGTCTTCACGTAAATCGTGTTTCTGGTTCTGGGTTGCGACCTCCTTTCCTTTGTGGGGAGGGGGTGCGGTTTTGTGTGTGGCGTTGTTAGCCGCTCTGTCTCGACTACGAGGTGGTCGGCCTGCTTGATCGGTCGTATCGTTATTTGGCGGTATGGGCACAATAGCATCGTCGTCAAATTCGGGCAGCAGTTTGCGTTTGGGGTAGCTCTTTGTTTGGCGATTACCGCTGTATTTTTCCTCGGTGTCGAGCACTTCATTCCATTTATTATTGAGTGTAACCTGTGCGGCTTTAAGCCGTTGTTTCTGCTTCTTCAAGCTCCTCGCGGTGGCGATAAGTATCTGGTGGAGGTGTTCTTGTTCCAATTGTTTTTTCGAAATGATGAATGCATGTCATCCAGACTGTTCTCCTCTTCGGAGACAGGTTGATAATTGGAGTCTTCGGCATTGCTGTGATCGGACAGGGGCCCCGGACTATGTTCGCCATCACCTTGCTCGTCCTGCTCCATTGCTGGGTCCGCGGTTTCTTCATTGTCTTCGGTGTCGTCCGGGGTGTTATTCCCTCTTGTGCCGGTATCGCTATTTTTACCATGGCGTGGTTTCGAGCGGCGCCGCTGACGTCGGTGCTTTGGCTACTTTCCAGGAGTTTTATCCTCAACTGGGTCCTTTTTTCATCGTCATTGCCTTCTTTGGGTGTATCCACCATGTATATGTCGTATGGGGAGGTGGCTGTCCAGCGCCCTGTGGGCGGTGGTTCCTGTTCTTCTCTGGCATCGTCGTCCATACCATCGATGTCTCCGGAGTCGAAATCAAGTATGTCGGTCAAATCGTCGATAGTGGCTATCAAGTGGGTGGTGGGTGGGTAACGAAGCTCTTCATCGTCCGCTTCCCACTCAAGCCGGACATAGTTCGGCCAAGAATCTCCTGACAAGGAGAGAGATTTTAATGAGTTTAACATGTCACCTAGGGGTGAGTGTTGGAAGATGTCCGCGGAGCTGAACTCTAAGATCGGTGCCTGGTCAATGGGTGCGCATACACGTGGTTCGGAGCCTATGGCCGGAGACGAGTCCAAGGTCCCGATGACACAGGTCTCGTTGGAGGTCAGATCTGTGTTCGGCTCTAGCGCCACTAAGTCTGCGGCCTCCATGGCGAGGTTGAGCTTCCCGTCCTTGGATGGCGCGCTCTGTTCTGGATCTAGGGCCAGGGCGATTACAAGCGCTATCTCCTGCACACAATCCGATGATAGATTCAGGTCGTATTCATCGTGGCGGCAGGGCGTGGCTGTCATGGGCTCGAATCCATCGAAGATCAAGTCTTTGCGGATGTCGGCGGTGTAGTTCAAGCTTCCAAACCTGACCTGAAGGCTAGGGGCATAGCTGTTGATCTGCTCCAGATGGCCAAGCGAGTCGGCCCGCAGTGCGAAGCCGCCGAATACGAAAATCTGTCCAGGGAGAAAAGCTTCACCCTGGACTGCGTTGTTGTAGATGATTGAAGGAACCATCAAGCCTTATGGTGACGACACAGTGAAACTCTCAATGAAAGCACCAATGTCGGTGTCAAAACCGACGGATCTCGGGTAGGGGTCCCGAATTGTGCGTCTAAGGCTAATGGTAACAGGAGGCGGGGGACACAATGTTTACCCAGGTCCGGTCCCTCTCGACGGAGGTAATACCCTACTTCCTGCTTGATTGATCTTGATGATATGAGTATTACAAGAGTTGATCTACCACGAGATCGTAGAGGCTAAACCCTAGAAGCTAGCCTATGATTATGATTGTTCTTGTCCTACAGACTAAACCCTCCAGTTTATATAGACACCGGAGGGGGCTAGGGTTACACAGAGTCGGTTACAGAGAAATGAATCTTCATATCCTAACCGCCAAGCTTGCCTTCCACGCAAAGGAGAGTCCCATCCGGACACGAGACGGAGTCTTCTATCTTGTATCTTCATAGCCCAATAGTCCGGCATATGCATATAGTCCGACTGTCCGAGGACCCCTTAATCCAGGACTCCCTCAGTCGCCTCCCCCTGCGTGCTGTGTGGCAGGGGTGCACAGAGCGTCGCCCCACAGAGTTGCAGCATCACATCGGTGTGCGCAGCGGGATGCATCAGGTGGTGGGCGTCGTCGCTCCTGCTTGGTTGTTGTAGCGCGGGCGGCTGGTCGACATCGCCATGGCTCTCTCTGTTGGGGAACGTAGCATAAATTCAAAAAATTTCCTACGTGTCACCAAGATCTATCTATGGAGAAACCAGCAATGAGGGGAAGGAGAGTGCATCTACATACCCTTGTAGATCGCTAAGCAGAAGCGTTTAATGGAACGGGGTTGATGGAGTCGTACTCGCCGTGATTCAGATCACCAATGACCTAGTGCCGAACGGACAGCACCTCCGGGTTCAACACACGTACGGAGAGGATGACGTCTCCTCCTTCTTGATCCAGCAAGGGGGAAGGAGAGGTTGATGAAGATCCAGCAGCACGACGGCGTGCTGGTGGATGCAGCAGAACTCTGGCAGGGCTTCGCTAAGCAACTACGGGAGGAGGAGGAGGTGTTGCAAGGAGGAGGGAGGCGCCAGGGCTTATGGGTGCGGCCACCCCTCCCTCCCCTCCCTTTATATAGGCGCAAGAGAGGGGGAGGGCGCAGCCTTGCCCCTTCCTCCAAGGAAGGGGTGCGGCCAAGAGGGGGGAGGAGTCCATCCTCCCCAAGGCACCTCGGAGGTGCCTTCCCCTCTTTGGACTCTCCCCTCTCCAAGTCTCCTTGGTGCATGGGCCTCTTGGGGCTGGTTCCCTTGGCCCATATGGGCCAAGGAGCACCCCCTACAGCCCATGTGGCCCCCCGGGGCAGGTGGACCCCCCCGGTGGACCCTCGGACCCCTTTCGGCACTCCCGGTACAATACCGATAAAGTGCGAAACTTTTCCGGCGACCAAAATAAGACTTCCTATATATAAATCTTTACCTCCGGACCATTCCGGAACTCCTCGTGACGTCCAGGATCTCATTCGGGACTCTGAACAACATTCGGTTTGCTGCATACTCATATTCATACAACCCTAGCGTCACCGAACCTTAAGTGTGTAGACCCTACGGGTTCGGGAGACATGCAGACATGACCGAGATGGCTCTCGGGCAATAACCAACAGCGGGATCTGGATACCCATGTTGGCTCCCACATGTTCCACGATGATTTCATCGGATGAACCACGATGTCGAGGATTCGATCAACCCCGTATGCAATTCCCTTTGTCAATCGGTAAGTTACTTGCCCGAGACTCGATCGTCGGTATCCCAATACCTCTTTCAGTCTCGTTACCGGCAAGTCACTTAACTCGTACCGTAATGCATGATCCCGTGACCAACCACTTGGTCACTTTGAGCTCATTATGATGATGCATTACCGAGTGGGCCCAGAGATACCTCTCCGTCATATGGAGTGACAAATCCTAGTCTCGATCCGTGTCAACCCAACAGACACTTTCGGAGATACCTGTAGTGCACCTTTATAGTCACCCAGTTACGTTGTGACGTTTGGTACACCCAAAGCACTCTTACGGTATCCGGGAGTTACACGACCTCATGGTCTAAGGAAGAGATACTTGACATTGAAAAAGCTCTAGCAAAACGAACTACACGATCTTGTGCTATGCTTAGGACTGGGTCTTGTCCATCACATCATTCTCCTAATGATGTGATCCCGTTATCAATGACATCCAATGTCCATGGTCAGGAAACCGTAACCATCTATTGATCAACGAGCTAGTCAACTAGAGGCTTACTATGGACATGGTGTTGTCTATGTACCCACACATGTATCTGAGTTTACTATCAATACAATTATAGCATGGATAACAAACGATTATCATGAACAAGGAAATATAATAATAACTAATTTATTATTGCCTCTAGGGCATATTTCCAACAGTCTCCCACTTGCACTAGAGTCAATAATCTAGTTCACATTGCCATGTGATTAACACTGACAGGTCACATCGCCATGGGACCAACATCCAAAGAGTTTACTAGTGTCATTAAACTAGTTCACATCATCATGTGATTAAGACTCAATGAGTTCTGGGGTTTGATCATGTTCTGCTTGTGAGAGAGGTTTTAGTCAACGGGTCTGCAACATTCAGATCCATGTGTACTTCGCAAATCTCTATGTCATATTGTAAATGCTGCTTCCACGCTCCACTTGGAGCTATTCCAAATGGTTACTCCTCTATACGTATCCGGTTTGCTACTCAGAGTCACTCGGATAGGTGTTAAAACTTGCATCGACGTAACCCTTTACGCCGAACTCTTTATCACCTCCATAATCGAGAAACATGTCCTTATTTGTTATAAGGACAATTTTGACCACTGTCTAATGATCCATTCCTGGATCATTCTTGTACCCCTTGACTGACTCATGGCAAGGCACACTTCCAGTGCGGTACACAGCATAGCATACTATAGAGCCTACGTCTGAAGCATAGGGGACGACATTCGTCCTTTCTCTCTCTTCTGCCGTGGTCGAGCTTTAAGTCTGAACTTCATACCTTACATCTCAGGCAAGAACTCCTTCTATGACTGATCCATCTTGAACACCTTCAAGATCATGTCAAGGTATATGCTCATTTGAAAGTACCATTAAGCATTTTTTATCTATCCTCATAGATCTTGATGCTCAATGTTCAAGTTGCTTAATCCAGGTTTTCTATTGAAAAACACCTTTCAAATAACCCTATATGCTTTCCAGAAATTCTACATCATTTCTGATCAACAATATGTCAACAACATATACTTATCAGAAATTCTATAGTGCTCCCACTCACTTCTTTGGAAATACAAGTTTCTCATAAACTTTGTATAAACCCAAAATCTTTGATCATCTTATCAAAGTGCATATTCCAACTCTGAGATGCTTACTCCAGTCCATGGAAGGATTGCTGGAGCTAGCATACCTGTTAGCATCCTTAGGATCGACAAAACCTTTCTTATTGTATCACATACAACCTTTCCTTACGAAAACTAGTAAGGAAACTCGTTTTGACATCCATCTGCCAGATTTCATAAATGCAGCTAATGCTAACATGATTCCGACGGACTTTAAGCATCGCTACGGATGAGAAAATCTCATCATAGTCAACTCCTTGAACTTGTGACAAACTCTTCGCCACAAGTCGAGCTTCATAGACGGTGACATTACCGTCCATGTCTGTCTTCTTCTTAAAGATCCATTTATCTCAATGGCTTGCCGATTATCGGGCAAGTCCACCAAAGTCCATGCTTTGTTCTGATACATGGATCCTATCTCGGATTTCATGGTTTCTAACCATTTGTCGGAATTTGGGCCCACCATCGCTTCTCCATAGCTCATAGGTTCATTGTTGTCTAGCAACATGACCTTCAAGACAGGATCACTGTACCACTCTGAAGCAGTACGCATCCTTGTCACCCTACGAGGTACGATAGTGACTTGATCCGTAACTTTATGATCACTATCATAAGCTTCTACTTCAATTGGTGTAGGTGCCACAGGAACAACTTCCTGTGCCCTGCTGCACACTAGTTGAAGTGACGGTTCAATCATCTAGCACTTGAGCACAATTATCCTTTCCATCATACTCACGAAAGATATTAAAAAGGTGAAGCGTATGAGACAAACTCAACTCCATTTTTTTGGTAATTTTCTTTTATAAACTAGACTAGTGCTAAAACAAGAAACAAAAAGATTCGATTGCAAGATCTAAAGATATACCTTCACTTACCTAGCCTCCCCATCAACGGTGCCAGAAAAGAGCTTGATGTCTACTACACAACCTTCTTCTTGTAGACGTTGTTGGGGCTGCAAGTGCACAGGTTTGTAGGACAGTAGCAAATTTCCCTCAAGTGGATGACCTAAGGTTTATAAATCTGTAGGTGGCGTAGGATGAAGATGGTCTCTTTCAAACAGGGCTTCGCTAAGCAACTACGGGAGGAGGAGGAGGTGTTGCAGGGAGGAGGGAGGCGCCAGGGCTTATGGGTGCGGCCACCCCTCCCTCCCCTCCCTTTATATAGGCGCAAGAGAGGGGGAGGGCGCAGCCTTGCCCCTTCCTCCAAGGAAGGGGTGCGGCCAAGAGGGGGGAGGAGTCCATCCTCCCCAAGGCACCTCGGAGGTGCCTTCCCCTCTTTGGACTCTCCCCTCTCCAAGTCTCCTTGGAGCATGGGCCTCTTGGGGCTGGTGCCCTTGGCCCATATGGGCCAAGGCGCACCCCTACAGACCATGTGCCCCCCCGGGGCAGGTGGACCCCCGGACCCCTTTCGGCACTCCCGGTACAATACCGATAAAGTGCGAAACTTTTCCGGTGACCAAATAAAGACTTCCTATATATAAATCTTTACCTCCGGACCATTCCGGAACTCCTCGTGATGCCCGGGATCTCATCCGGGACTCCGAACAACATTCGGTTTGCTGCATACTCATATTCATACAACCCTAGCGTCACCGAACCTTAAGTGTGTAGACCCTACGGGTTCGGGAGACATGCAGACATGACCGAGATGGCTCTCGGGCAATAACCAACAGCGGGATCTGGATACCCATGTTGGCTCCCACATGTTCCACGATGATTTCATCAGATGAACCATGATGTCGAGGATTCGATCAACCACGTATGCAATTCCGTTTGTCAATCGGTACGTTACTTGCCCGAGACTCAATCGTCGGTATCCCAATACCTCGTTCAGTCTCGTTACCGGCAAGTCACTTAACTCGTACCATAATGCATGATCCCATGACCAACCACTTGGTCACTTTGAGCTCATTATGATGATGCATTACCGAGTGGGCCCAGAGATACCTCTCCGTCATACGGAGTGACAAATCCCAGTCTCGATCCGTGTCAACCCAACAGACACTTTCGGAGATACCTGTAGTGCACCTTTATAGTCACCCAGTTACGTTGTGACGTTTGGTACACCCAAAGCACTCTTACGGTATCCGGGAGTTACACGATCTCATGGTCTAAGGAAGAGATACTTGACATTAAAAAAGCTCTAGCAAAACGAACTACACGATCTTGTGCTATGCTTAGGATTGGGTCTTATCCATCACATCATTCTCCTAATGATGTGATCCCGTTATCAATGACATCCAATGTCCATGGTCAGGAAACCGTAACCATCTATTGATCAACGAGCTAGTCAACTAGAGGCTTACTAGGGACATGCTGTTGTCTATGTACCCACACATGTATCTGAGTTTCCTATCAATACAATTATAGCATGGATAACAAACGATTATCATGAACAAGGAAATATAATAATAACTAATTTATTATTGCCTCTAGGGCATATTTCCAACACTCTCCTCTCCAGCATGATGAACAGAGAGGAGAGCGAGCGAAGAAGACGTGTGGAGGAGAGACAGCGGTGTGAAGAGATAAGGCAGACTGGAGGGGAGCGGTGGATGGGCCCGGAGGGGCACATGTTGTGCAACACGCGATGCTTGCGTCTCAGCGTTTTCATCCGGCTGAAAGCAAACCTTTTCCTTGAATAAACTCTTTTTCCCTTGAAAAAATATAGATAGATAATAAGAAAATAGGGCCGTGCTACGCATCCGCCGGTGGATAATCTAAAAACATCCACCGCCCCAACAACCGTTAGATTTGATGTCATCCAACGGCCAACTCCGTCCCATCATTGCAATAGAGCACATGTTGCACAAACCATTTTGAACCATAGGTGTCGTTGCAGAAATGTTTATCGTCTTCACTTTTCTGCAACATGGGTGCTGTTGCGGAAGGAACTTTTGCAACATAGATGATGTTGCAGATTTTTTTTTGTCTTCACTTTTCTGCAACATGGATGTTGTTGCGGAAGGAACTTTTGCAACATAAATGATGTTGCAGAATAAAAATCGCCTTCACTTTTCTGGAGCATGGGCTTTGTTGTGGAAAAACTTTTGCAACATAAATAATGTTATGAAAAAACTTTTGCAACATAGCGGATGTTGCGGAAAAAAATCAATGAAAATGAAGTTACAGAAGTGACGTCATTGCCGTCAGCACCGCCGTCATTCACATCGTCGCCGCCAACCACAAGGCCATCCATCCTCCTAACTCCCAGCTCGAGCACCGCCAATCCCCGTCATTGGTCCCGTCGTCTGACGAGCTCGCAAGCTACCTCCATGGCACTTGTTGTTGTAGCCACTAGCTGCTACTTGCATCTACCTCCATGGATGCCCACGGTCGGGTTGTGATGTCCAGCGAGGCTTGCATGGCCATGTATGCTCGCATGCTACCTCCATGGCCGTGGCCGGTGGGCAAGGGCTGTTCGTGGGTGTCTCCAACATCTCCGAGCAGGTCCCTGATTGTTTGCGTAATGGAGAAGGATGTATGGCTGGGGAAGGAAGAAAGAAGGCATAACAAAACAAAAGATGTGGATGGGAGCAATCGGACGAGAAGATAAGGCAGGATGCAAAGCCGTGCAGGCCCACAGGGACATGCGTCGCCCGTGGGAGACGGCAGACGAGCGAGAGAAAATCCGTCGGTTGACACTAAGCGTTTTCCATATTTGTTTGCAACGCTACGCGTCCGTCGGTAGATGTCTAGTAAACATCCACCACCTCGACAGCCGTCAGATATCCGCGCGTGAGCCGTCCGATCTAACTCCTCGCACGCGCGCGTCGCCTTCCCGACACATTAATTCCTGAAACAACAAACTAGTTGCATAAACAATGGTCGCGTTGCAGAAATAATTCCTGAAACAACGACCGCGTTGCAGAAACAATTCCTGAAACAACATCTGCGTTGCAAAAACAACTACCATGTTGCAAAAAATGGGAGATTGCAGAAACAATTCCTGAAACAACGGCCGGGTTGCAGAAACAATTCCTGCAACAAGACCCCTGTTGCAAAATTTGCAACAACATCGCCAGCGACGATGGAGGAGAGGGCGAAGAGGAGGCGGAGGAGAAGCTGCGGGTGGAGCGACAGGGGGCTGGGGACGGCGACGAAGAGGGTGTTGAAGGTGGACATGAAGAGGTGGGGCAGGCGGCGGAGGCGGAGGACGGAGAGGAGCAGCGGGAGGAGGAGCCGCGGGGAGGGCGGGGACGGGAGGCGGCGGAGCAGGGCGAGCGCGTGAGGAGAAATCACCGGAGGGAGATCCGTACCTGCTTGGGTTGTCGACGGCCGCCGCCGCTCTCGAAGACAAAGTCGTCGTCACGGTGGTAGGTTAGCCCCGGCCGCGCCGCCGCCCTCCCAGATCCAGACCTCGTCGCCTCTCCCCACCCAGCGAGCACATGCTGCGGCTTCAGCTGCAGGGGCGTTTTTCTGAAACAACGGCTCTGTTTCAGGAAAACGAACGCGCGTGCCGTGGGAGCGGGGATGCTCTCTTCCGTCCGATGAAAGAGACGATCCGACGGATGCGGAGCCGGCGAACGCGGCGCGCGTGATCAGTCGGTTGCACGATAGCTTTTCCCAAAAACAAAGCTTTACTGGGCTGTATCTATACAACGGTTTGGGCCAAGGTCATAGGGGCCGATTGACGCCAGCCCACATTGTAGCTCCGCTTGTAAACCTAGATCATGGCGGTGGACCTATCGATATCGAAATCCGAGTACATGGAGTCGGCATCTTCTTGCCTAGCGTGAACCTAGTACGTGAGCCTGAATCCAGTCGATCCAAGTTTTGGAGAAGGATCCCCTTACCCACCCCCCGCCGGAAAGCAATCGATCCCCCGCAGCCGCGTCACGCCGTCGGCCTCAGGCCCCCGCCGCTGCGTCACGCCGTCGGCCTCAGGCCCCCGCTGCTGCGTCACGCCGTCGGCCTCAGGCTCCGCGGCTGCGTCACGCCGTCGGCCTCAGGCTCCGCGGCTGCGTCACGCCGTCGGCCTCAGCCCCCCGCCGCTGCGTCACGCCGTCGGTGTCAGGCCCCGCCGCTGCGTCACGCCGTCGACCTTAAGCCTCCGCCGCTGCGGCACGCCGTCGACCTCAAGCCTCCGGAGTCAGGCCTCCGCCGCTGCGTCACGCGGTCATGGGTCGCCGTGGCAAGAAGCGTCAGACCCATGAGAAGAAGCCGCATGTCAATGCCGCGCGTCCTTCACTCCCTTCTTTTCTGGAGTCGGTCGATAAGGTAATTCCATCAATCCATCAGTTTCGACATCGAAAAATCAATGCATCAGTTTGTTTCACTCTATCGTTCTCAATAGGGTAGATCATCCTTCACTCAGAATTAGGAACAACCCCTAAATAATTTACCTAATGTAATTGTATCTTTTTGTACCTCTGTGCAGGAATATATACTGTATTTCAGCCTAGATGGTGAGCCAATGGATGTTTTGCGCAGCTATATCAAATATGTAAGATCAGTATGGTCCCTGGGCTTCAAACGTGGCCTCAAGATCGACGCCACGAAAGTTTTTGGAACACACCAGAGAATTTGCACGACACCGATAGAAGGCGCAGTTTATGTTGTCGTGCAGTTGGGAAACTTGTTAGCTGTTTTTGTCATAAAAGGTGACGAGTGGTGGCTCAAAGGATACTACTTGGGAAACAAAGCTATCGAATTTGACCCTGGTACAGAAGGCAAACAGTACATCAAAGGGTCAGTGCTCTTAAATTTCACCGGAAACCACTACAGAATTTCTGAAGGGGACCCTGGATCGCTATACGTGGGTCATGAATCCCTCGTAGTTGCTGTGAAAGATGTGATCCTGAGTAATGGAAGACCCAAGAGGACATCTCTAGGAGTAATTGAGACGTACCTCTGCGAAGGTCCAAGGCTTAAGGAGGCTTATGACGCCCTCAAGCTTTCTCTTGTTTTGAAACATGTTAGCCGCCTTGAGTACGTGAATTCTCTGATAACAATGCTGATTCGGCAATGGCAAACACTGAGCTTCAACTTGATGCACTATATACGTGATCTTGAGATAGGAGAAACTCCGAAGCCACTGAGAGCAATATTCGAAATTCCTGGATCAGATTCGCCCGAATGGATCGTGTCAAACGTCAAAATGCTCTACGTCAATGCCCTGAAACAGAGCGATGACATAGCAGGTTTTGGGATGCCGTCTGGGCGCAAGGGTGGAGGTACGACACAGGATGTGACTCTAGCATCCTATTATCCACCTAAGAGGCACTTGTCTACTGCAGGGTATTGGGTGCAGGGTCTATCGACTGGACTGATTGGAACATTCTCTCGGGATCAAGTTAGCAGCCTTGGCTGTATGGTTGTGCTCAGGCGCCACCAGACAACAAGTGTCTTTGAAAGATCACTCTTCCAAGAGCTGTATGACTGGAAGTCCCGTGCTCCAACAGTGAGTGGGCAAAATAGTCATAGATCTCCTATGCTTGCCATGGTAAGTGAGGCCACATCCTCCCAAAATCAGGCTCTTCATTCTGGATGCTTCAGTAATCTTCGAATACATCAAGCTAAAGCAGCTTCTCAGTAATTTTCGTTGAGAGTCAGGCCACCTGATCCCGCCCGATGCTGGCCGGAAGAGAGACTGGAGAGATGCGTGGAGCTTTGTATATGATCCAGTTAGCTCTTGGTTGAGTCTTCCTGAAGTGGTGACTGGCGTTATGCTGTGGCGGAGCACGCCGCCGGCGCACACGAGCTGCCCGCGGTGGCTAGTGGCGGTGGTGCTGCGTGCAACCAGAGAGAGATGGCTGTGACTCCTTCAATAAGATATGAAAAAGGAATGGATTTTATCACTGAAGTAGGATCTTTGTGAGGTTGTGCAAACTACTTGTAAAAAGTATAAAGAGAAGTTTTTTTTTTTGCAAATCAATTTTTTTCATATATAGATGCTGACCCATAAGAAAATAATTTACTTCTCCGGCAATGACCCGAAGTTTATTGTACTACAAAATAATTCAATTTCACCCTCAAAAAAATAATAATTCAATTTCATACATACAAATTATTTTGCTATGCATAATTTGTTGCAAAGAGAAACCGCTCTAGATCTCAGAATATAAGTACCTGTAAAATAAACGACTGGTACTGTAAAATAAATTTACTGCCAGAAAGACAATCTGTTCATCATACCAAAAAATACGCATGTCCGTATGCCGCTTCAATTTTTGTTTGCGGCAGTTTGACACCTATGTATGTTACTGTTAATGAGCTATCGGGTAGCTGATAGAAAAGAGGGATGAGCTTAATACATGATTGTAAGACGAATATAACCCATATACTGCAGGAATAAGACACTTGGTAGTGTGTCGGTTCAGATTTAGTGCTGCGAGGAGAACTTTTGGAATTGCACACTTCTGGGATATATGCATCGCACTTAAAAATGGCAAATGAAAAAAGTATATACTTGCAAGATGGATAGAGGACATGTAAATCAATAATAGAAGTATAGACCAATGCTTCTCCCAACAGCGGATGATAAACTGTTGCAGTCATTGCCCAATCGATATCTCTGATGAACAGTGGTTCAAGTTCAAACAGAAATCCCTTCAACAACAAAATGACCTTGAGACTCAATAAAGTAAATGGGACCGGGAAGTAATGAATTAACAGAAATCATGAATTTGGGGTCACATTTACCTCGTTGACATGAATGTCAAGGTAAAGGATAGATGACTGCAAGAACATAACATTTATCAGAAAAGATAAACCAGAAATTGTTCATGTGGTTCTAATTAAATTGATAGCTGAGAATCTGTAACATAAATATATAGATCAAAAACTAATTGAACTCCTTCAGTTCCAACTTGCAAATAATGAACTGCTACATTAACTAAAGGACTTGTTTACTAACTGCGGAAAAGTCTCAAAAGAATTATCAAATGGTTGTTCAGAAATAGATAGATATCATACCACACCATCGAAGATTTCAGGGGACCTCATGAACGGCAACTAACCTATTAAGTTGCATACTCTTGTAGCAGTTTCCAGAAGCAGCCAGTGGGGTTGGATGCCATGACCTCATTGAACAGAGAAACCCCGTGAAGTACTTTTCCGGACATCAATTTTGCCAAATCTTGTAAACAGAAGGGTTCGGCAAGATAACCAAATGATGAAGCTCTTGATAAAAGAAGCATCAAATTAATCTAGTATCTAGTATATAACTTATATGGTAAATTCCTGGTACATATTCAGTTGGTACCTCGTCAATCGTCCTGTTTACATGGTTGTTCCTTCACCTTCCAGCACTTGCTGGCTGACATCTTTATCACAGCCAGGATCTCCTCGAAGGATCAGGCAACATATTTTTTATGTTTCTGCTAAGGCCTCAACCAAAAACACAACTGTTAATCTCCCCCTGCTCCAGGAAGAAGTAAGGTGACCAGTAGATCGGACGCGGGGCAGCAGCTAGAATCTCTTAACTGGAAGGCTGGAATCCTTCTGACCTGTTCCTCCTAGGCGCCGACTTGAACTCTGGGAGGCGAGACTGGCCAGGGACCCATAATACATACTCCCTCCGTTCCTAAATATTTGTCTTTTTAGAGATTTCAAAGAACTACCACATGCGGATGTATATAGACATATTTTAGAGTGTAGATTCACTCATTTTACTCCGTACGTAGTCACTTGTTAAAATCTCTAGAAAGACAAATATTTAGGAACGGAGGGAGTAGCAAGTAAGAATCGTCAAGCCACCTACAATGAATCGGGGAGCAGTTGCATCGATTACTTCTGCAATGGGAGGTAATATTTGGTGGAGAAGCTGCAGATTGCAGAGGGAGAGGTGTTTCATAGGGGGGGGGGAGTAAATGCCGTGGAGAAGATGAGTAGCTATCGTGGGGAAGAGTCGGTCAGTTAAATATAGAACCGAAGGCGAGAAAATTAGGGGCGATTAATCCTGTCGTTTCATATGCATGTGTGGCTGCCGTTTCATTGTCGTGAGTGGAGAGCCTGTTGATCATGGCGGCAACGAACGGAAGAGAGAGCAACAGCGAGCGGACTTGCAGCAAGGAAAGATGGAAGTCTGATCGATCGACCCTAATGCAGTTACATGTAAGTCTGAGAAAAGTTTGATACCTGAACCATAACTCAACCAAACTCACGTGAGCTAGCTTGACACTTGAACCTAAACTAAACCCATGATAGCTATCTTGACACCCAACCAAAACCAAACTTGCTGGGAATTTTAACCAAAGCAAACTAAACCAAAGCCTTCAAGCATGGGTTGAAACTGTTTACACAAATGGCGACCTCACCCTCTACGACTGGTGGAGAGACGCTACTGGCTCCATCCCAGCATCACTCCGGAAGGCCCTTGCGTCCCTAGTCCCACTGGTCACCTGGGCCATTTGGAAGCACCAGAATGCTTGCATCTTCGACCTCCAGCAACCCTCGGCCAACCACTTATTTGCTTCGATCCAGGACGATGCGCGCACCTGGGCCTCTGCCGGTGCCAAAGGACTACAAGCTGTAATCGACGCGATGTAAACCTAGTGTAGCCTGGCTGAGCATCCCACTTCTTCTGCTCATGCGGACTCTTGGCACACCTTGCTTTGTACGAGCTAGGAGTCCTCAACCCTTGTATTCTTTCTACCTATCAATGCAATGATACGCCAGCTTGGCGTATTGGAGAAAAAAAATGGGTTCAGAACCATTTGACTAAATGGGTTAAGCACTATATTAACAATGAACCAAAAAACAACAAGCACACTGAACCAACTTACTGTTTCACCTAACTGGAGTTTAACAATGACATCTCAAACTGAATATACATTACAAAGGACTCATATTCAGAATTGAGCATCAAGTCAACCTCTGACGAAATGAAATTAACAAAGAAACAGCACAAGTAACTAGAGCATCAGGAATCCACATCATCTAAACAAAGATGGGCCATCAAACAGACAATCTATGTAACAAGCTTGGCCATGGCTGCGGCGGCCACTAGTACTCGGCGCAGAAGTTCACATCCTTCATGAAAAAGATCATCACGCTGGCCGCGACACAAGCACCCAAGAATATGAGAATGGCCATGACCTACAAAATAACATGGACATCATTTCACTTAGAAAACACTTGCTTATCATTGGAAACCTAGAATATATATCAACGAAAAATAGAGTGCTGGCAACTCCTATTATAGGTTTTGGTGGATTTATTGCGTGCTAGATGAAATGAACACACATGCATACAAGAACAGAGGAAGAAATAGGGCAACAAGACCCGGCTGTGTTCCAGCCAACAAATTCAATGACCTCATGACATGCCTATGGACTGCCTGATTCATCACTCCTTTATTCATCACTCACTTCTTGTCAAGAGTGCCATATCAAACCAAAGTCCAATAGTTCTACAGACTAGTGCTAGCAATGTTTACTTGCTTAGCGACAGTGTTTTTGCCTGTCCAATCACTATAACGGAAAAAAGGAGCAAGGCAAAGGCCAATCGATGATCAGGATCATATATTTCCCTTTTCTTGGTTTCAAGTTTTTAGCCGTGTGCTTACTGTCCATCTCCTGCAAATGAAACACATAATTAATTTAAAGGCATAAGAACACTTCTATACTGCAAGTTTTATATATCACATTTTACACAAGTAGTAGAACCAAAATGTAAGTGGTTAGTGTTAGATTGATCTCTATCCCGTTCGAACCCAACGGGTCGAACGGGCCCCTGACTTGCGCCCTGATCGGGGGCGCCCAACCAAACCATGGTTGGTGGGCCCCTGTGACCCGCGCTATATAAATAGAGGTGGGGGCCGGGGCACGACTTACGACGTTAATCACTGCCACAATCCCCACCGACACACCCTACCGATCTAGGGTAAGCGCGGTGCTCACAGGAAGCTCCACCACCTCACCATCTCTCTGCTATCATCATGGCCGGTGCTGGATCGAGCTCGTCAGCACCAGGAGAAGGAGGCTTTCACTTGATGAGTTGCCTAAAAGAAGTTCCGACACTCAGAGGTGACAACCACACTGAGTGGAGGAAGAAAGTTGAACTGGCATTTGTTTGTGCTGATCTTGATTGGGTTCTGGAGAAACCACAGCCGGTCAGACCCATAGAGCCAGTAAGAGAGGCCAATGATGATGATGCTGCATGGGCTAAAAAAAGGGGGACTATGCTCCTTTGGAGCAGTCCTACCTCATAGATAACCAAAAGTGGGTCAATGCAAACAAAAAGTGCATGGCATTTATAAAGAATACAATCGAGAGCACCATTGTGGGCTCCATTGCAGAGTGCACTTCTGCAGGGGAGTTGCTTACAAAGATAAAGAGCCAGTTCACTGGCTCTTCAAAGATATATGCCACCCAAGTGTTAGAGCAACTGGTCACACAGCGCTACACAGGTGGTAGTCATGGAATAAGAGAGCACATTCTGAGGATGAGCAATATGGCAGCAAAGCTAAAGCCCATGGATGAGGATCTAGAGATCAAACCAAAGCTCCTGGTCCACCTGGTCATGGCTTCACCGCCAAAAGAATTTTGAAACTTTTGTTGTAAACTATAATATGTCACCTGGAACATGGGACATTGAAAAGACAATAGCAATATGTGTCCAAGAAGAGGACAGACTCAAAGTCGCACATGATGGTTCACTCAACTATGTGAAGGATTACAAGAAAAAGAACTACAGTCAAAACAACAAAAGTTCTCCTTCAAAGCATGGCAAAGCTCCCTATCAGCATCACCATCAGCAACATCCTGTCTTAGTGGACAAAGACACTTGTCTCCACTGCAAGAAGAAAGGGCATTACAAGAAAGACTTCCCTGCTTGGCTGAAGTCAGTCATGGCAAGAAGAGGTAGCAATATAGTTTCATTTGTCAATGAATCCTTGTATAAACAGTTTTCAAAATCCACTTGGTGGATTGATTCAGGAGCAATTGTTCATGTTGCAAATTCTTTACAGGGATTCCATTCAACGTGGACTACGCTAAGAAGCGAAAGACGCATTGAAGTGGCAAACGGAGTTGAAGCAGAAGTTGAAGTTGTCGGTGACATCTCCTTGGAGTTAGCTGACGGATTCAATCTTCTACTTAGAGATGTTTTATTTGTTCCATCATGTCATAGAAACTTAATTAGTGTTTCTTGTTTGGACAAAGATAATTATGAATGTTATTTTGGACATGGCAAGTGTGCCATTTGATATAATAATGCTTATGTGGGTGATGCTTTACTACACGATGAGCTTTATTTGTTACCACTTCGTGAAAAAGTTTATTCTGTATGCAATGTGAAAGAACATGTTTCTACGTTGAATAAAGAACCAAAGAAAAGAAAGAGAACATTCGACTCATCGAAATTATGGCACTGCCGCTTGGGCCATATTTCCAAGGGGAGAATAGAAAGATTAGTCAAGAGTGAAATTCTTCCTCCGTTAGAATTCTCAGACTTAGAACAATGCATCGATTGCATTAAAGGAAAGTATATAAAACAAATCAAAAAAGGTGCAATCCATAGCACAGGCACACTAGAAATCATCCACACTGACATTTGTGGACCATGTCCGGTGAAAAGTGTGGATGGATATGACTCGTTCATAACATTCATAGATGATTACTCTCGCTATGGATATATTTATCCAATCAAAGAAAGATCTGAAGCGTTGGATAAATTTAAAATATTCAAAGCTGAAGTTGAAAATCAACATGATAAAAGAATAAAGATAGTCAGGTCCGACCGTGGGGGAGAGTACTACGGTCGGCACACTCCATATGGCCAAGTCCCTGGACCTTTTGCAAAGTTCTTGTAGGAGACTGGCATAGTTGCCCAGTATTCAATGCCGGGCGAACCTCGGCAAAATGGAGTAGCTGAAAGATGCAACCGTACACTTATGGATATGGTGCGCAGCATGATGAGTTATTCCAACTTACCATTGGGATTATGGATGGAGGCGCTTAAAACCGCCATTCACATTCTCAATAGATTACCAAGCAAGTCGGTGCCCAAAACACCGTACGAGCTATGGACAGGAAGGGTGCCTTCCCTACAACACTTTAGGGTGTGGGGGTGTCCTGCTGAGGCCAAAATGTTTAATCCAAACATTGGAAAGTTAGAACCCAAAATAGTGAGTTGCCACTTCATTGGCTATCGAGACAGATCAAAGGGTTTTCGTTTCTACTGCCCAGACAGATATACAAAGTTTGTAGAAACAAGACATGCAATCTTCTTAGAGGACGAAATGATGAGGGGGAGCTTGGTAGCTCAGAAAATTGATCTTGATGAGAAGAGGGTGCATGCACCTAATCCGATGATCCAGGAGCCATTTTTCTCACTACTAGTTGCAACTCCACCCATGAGAACTATGGGGGCAGACCCGGAACCTGTCCGTCAGGAGCCGGCTGAACCCGTTGTTGAGCATGAAAGGGAGGTGCAGCAGCAAATTTTAGAAGAAGTGCCAGAAGTTGAGGCACAGAATGTGCCAGAAACTGAGGCCCTTAGAAGGTCTACAAGACCAAGAAAGTCAGCTATTTCTACTGACTTTAAAGTTTATAACACATAAATGGTTCATATGGAAAAAGATCCCACCTCATATGAAGAAGCCATGAGAAGCCCTCATTCATCGAAGTGGATGAAGGCAATGGAAGACGAGATGAAATTGATGGGTTCCAAAGATGTTTGGGACTTAGAGGAAATTCCTAAAGGCGCCAAGACAGTAGGCTGCAAATGGGTCTATAAAATTAAGTATGACTCTAAACGGAATGTAGAAAAGTATAAAGCACGACTCGTGGCAAAAGGATTTACACAAAGAGAAGGGATAGATTACAATGAGACATTTTCTCCAGTCTCGTGAAGGATTCCTTCAGAATCATAATGGCATTAGTTGCTCATTTTGATTTAGAGTTACATAAAATGGATGTAAAGACGACATTTCTCAATGGAGATTTAAAGGAAAATGTCTACATGAAACAACCCAAGGGTTTTATCATGGAAGGCAAGGAAAATATGGGATGTCGCCTGAAGAAATCCATTTATGGATTAAAGCAAGCCTCTAGACAATGGTATCTAAAGTTTAATCAAACGATTAAAAGTTTTGGATTTAAAGAAAATATTGGGGATAACTGCATTTATGCAAAGTTTAAAAATGGGAAATATATTTTCCTAATCTTGTATGTGGATGATATTCTACTTGCTAGCAGTGATGTTAGTCTACTACAAGAAACAAAGAAGTTCTTATCCTTGAATTTTGACATAACAGATCTTAGTAAAGCATCATATGTTTTGGGCATAGAAATTTACCGAGATAGAAACAATGGAGTCTTAGGACTATCGCAGAAAGCATATTTGGAAAAAGTTCTTAAAAAGTATAATATGCATGCGAGTAAAGCCACACCTGCTCCTATAGTTAAGGGCGATAGTTTTGGGAAATTCCAATGTCCCAAGAACCAGTACGAGATCGATCAAATGAAAGCAGTACCATATGCTTCGGCAGTTGGCAGCTTACAGTATGCACAAGTGTGCACTCGCCCTGACTTAGCCTTTATCACCGGGGTACTCGGTAGATATCAAGAGAATCCAGGCATAGAGCACTGGAAGATGGTAAAGAAAGCATTGTGTTATGCGCAAGGCACGAAGGACTACATGCTAACATACAGGAGATGTGATCCCCTAGAGATAAAAGGGCATTCTGACGCAGATTTTGCGGGGGACAGAGATGATAGAAAATCCACGTCAGGATACGTATTCACTCTCGCTGGGGGGAGCTATTTCGTGGAAAAGCTCCAAACAGTCGATAGTTACATCATCCACGATGTGTGCAGAATTCATATCATGTTTCGAAGCCACGGGGCAGGCGATATGGCTAAAGAAATTTGTACCCGACTTGAAACTGGTAGATTGTATTCACAAAACACTAAAGATGCACTGTGACAACCAGCCCACAATATTTTACGCTCACAACAACAAGTCGTGTAATGCTGCCAAAACAATAGGTAAGGTATTATTGGGGAATGTAGTAATTTCAAAAAAAAATCCTACACACATGCAAGATCATGGTGATGGCATAGCAACGAGAGGGGAGAGTATTGTCCACGTACCCTCGTAGAGCGTAAGCGGAAGCGTTATGACAACGCGATTGATGTAGTCGTACGTCTTCACGTCCGACCGATCCAAGTACCGAACATACGGCACCTCCGAGTTCAGCACATGTTCAGCTCGATGACGATCCCCGGGCTCCGATCAGCAAAGCTTCGGGGATGAGTTCCGTCAGCACGACGGCGTGGTGACGATGATGATGTTCTATCGGCGCAGGGCTTCACCTCAACTCCGCGACGATATGACCGAGGTGGAATATGGTGGAGGGGGGCACCGCACACGGCTAAGGAACGATCCGTAGATCAACTTGTGTGTTATGGGGTGCCCCCCTGCCCCCGTATATAAAGGAGCAAGGGGGAGGGGGCGGCCGGCCTAGGAGGAGGCGCGCCAAGGGGAGTCCTACTCCCACCGGGAGTAGGACTCCCTCCTTCCTTGTTGGAGTAGGAGAAGGGGGAAAGAGGGGGAGAGGAAGAAGGAAAAGGGGGCTGCGCCCCTTGTCCAATTCGGACCAGAGGGGGGGCGCAGGCCTCCTTCCTTTTGGCCTCTCTCCTCTATTCCCGTATGGCCCAATAAGGCCCATATACTCCCCGGCGAATTCCCGTAACTCTCCGGTACTCTGAAAAGTACCCGAATCACTCGGAACCTTTCCGAACTCCGAATATAGTCGTCCAATATATCGATCTTTACGTCTCGACCATATCAAGACTCCTCGTCATGTCCCCGATCTCATCCGGGACTCCGAACTCCTTCGGTACATCAAAACTCATAAACTCATAATAAAACTGTCATCGAAAACCTTAAGCGTGCGGACCCTATGGGTTCGAGAACTATGTAGACATGACCTAGAACTATTCTTGGTCAATAACCAATAGCGGAACTTGGATGCCCATATTGGCTCCTACATATTCTACGAAGATCTTTATCGGTCAAACCGCATAACAACATACTTTGTTCCCTTTGTCATCGGTATGTTACTTGCCCGAGATTCGATCGTAGGTATCCAATACCTAGTTCAATCTCGTTACCGGCAAGTCTCTTTACTCGTTACATAATGCATCATCCCGCAACTAACTCATTAGTCACATTGCTTGCAAGGCTTATAGTGATGTGCATTACCGAGAGGGCCCAGAGATACCTCTCCGACAATCGAAGTGACAAAACCTAATCTCGAAATACGCCAACCCAACATGTACCTTTGGAGACACCTGTAGTACTCCTTTATAATCACCCAGTTATGTTGTGACGTTTGGTAGCACCCAAAGTGTTCGTCCGGTAAACGGGAGTTGCATAATCTCATAGTTACAGGAACATGTATAAGTCATGAAGAAAGCAATAGCAACATACTAAACGATCAAGTGCTAGGCTAACGGAATGGGTCATGTCAATCAAATCATTCTCCTAATGATGTGATCCCGTTAATCAAATGACAACTCTTTTGTCCATGGCTAGGAAACTTAACCATCTTTGATTCAACGAGCTAGTCGAGTAGAGGCATACTAGTGACACTATGTTTGTCTATGTATTCACACATGTATTATGTTTCCAGTTAATACAATTCTAGCATGAATAATAAACATTTATCATGATATAAGGAAATAAATAATAACTTTATTATTGCCTCTAGGGCATATTTCCTTCAGTCTCCCACTTGGACTGGAGTCAATAATCTAGTTCACATCGCCATGTGATTTAACACTAATATTCACATCTGTATGTGATTAATACCCATAGTTCACATCGTCATGTGATCAACACCCAAAGGGTTTACTAGAGTCAATAATCTAGTTCACATCGCTATGTGATTAACACCCAAAGAGTACTAAGGTATGATCATGTTTTGCTTGTGAGAGAAGCTTAATCAACGGGTCTGTCACATTCAGAGCCGTATGTATTTTGCAAATATTCTATGTCTTCAATGCTCTGCATGGAGCTACTCTAGCTTAATTGCTCCCACTTTCAATATGTATCCAGATTGAGACTTAGAGTCATCTGGATCAGTGTAAAAGTTTGCACCGATGTAACTTTTACAACAAACTCTTTTATCACCTCCATAATCGAGAAACATCTCCTTAGTCCTTACTAAGGATATTCTTGACCGCTGTCCAGTGATCTACTATTAGATCAAAATTGTATTCCTTTGTCAAACTTAGAGCAAGGTATACAATAGGTCTGGTTCACAGCATAGCGTACTTTATAGAACCTATGACTGAGGCATAGGGAATGACTTTTCATTCTCTTTCTATTTTATGCCATGGTCGGGTCTTGAGTCTTACTCAACTTCATACCTTTGCATCACAGGCAAGAACTCCTTCTTTGACTGTTTCATTTTGAACTATTTCAAAAATTTATCAAGGTAAGTACTCATTGAAAAATCTTATCAAGCGTCTTGATCTATCTATATAGATCTTGATGCTCAATGTGTAAGCAGCTTCACCGAGGTCTTGCTTTGAAAAACTCTTATTCAAGTATCCTTTCATGCTATCCAGAATTTCCATATCATTTCCAATTAACAATATGTCATCCACATATAATTTTAGAAATGCTACAGAGCTCCCACTCACTTTCTTGTAAATACAGGCCTTTCCAAAAGTCTGTATAAAACCATATGCTTTGATCAACACATCAAAGCGTATATTCCAACTCCAAGATGCTTGCACCAGTCCATTGATGGATCACTGGAGCTTGCACATTTTGCTAGCACCTTTCGGGTCGACAAAACCTTCTGGTTGTATCATATACAACTCTCCTTTAAGAAAACCATTAAGGAATGCAGTTTTGACATCCATTTGCCAAATTTCATAAAATGTGGCAATTGCTAACATGATTCGGACAGATTTTTAAGCATCGATACGAGTGAGAAAATCTCATTGTATTCAACACCTTGAACTTTGTCAAAAACCTTTTTTGACAAGTCTAGCTCTGTAGATAGTAACACTACTATCAGCGTCCGTCTTCCTCTTGAAGATCCATTTATTTTCTATGGCTTGCCGATCATCGGGCAAGTCCATCAAAGTCCATACTTTGTTCTCATATATGGATCCTATCTCAGATTTCATGGCCTCCAGCCATTTTGCGGAATCTGGGCTCATCATCGCTTCCTCATAGTTCATAGGTTTATCATGGTCTAGTAACATGACTTTCAGAACAGGATTACCGTACCACTTTGATGCGGACCGTACTCTGGAAGACCTACGAGATTCTTGTAGTAACTTGATCTGAAGTTTCATGATCATCATCATTAGCTTCCTCACTAATTGGTGTAGGAATCACTGGAACTGATTTCTATGATGAACTACTTTCCAATTCGTGAGAAGGTACAAATTACCTTATCAAGCTCTTACTTTCCTCCCACTCACTTCTTTCGAGAGAAACTCCTTCTCTAGAAAGGATCCATTCTTAGCAACTAATGTTTTGCCTTCGGATCTGTGATATAAGGAGTACCCAATAGTTTCCTTTGGGTATTCTATGAAGACGCACTTCTCCGATTTGTGTTTGAGCTTATCAGGTTGAAAACCTTTTTCGTATAAGCATCGCAACTCCAAACTTTAAGAAACGACAGCTTAGGTTTACTGCTAAACCATAGTTCATACGGTGTCGTCTCAACGGATTTAGATGGTGCCCTATTAAACGTGAATGCAGCTGTCTCTAATGCATAATCCCAAAATGATAGTGGTAAACTGATAAGAGATATCATAGATCACACCATATCTAGTAAAGTACGATTATGATGTTCGGACACACCATTACATTGTGGTGTTCCAGGTGGCGTGAGTTTGTGAAACTATTCCACATTGTTTTAATTCAAGACCAAACTCGTAACTCAAATATTCGTCTCCGCGATCAAATCACAAATACTTCATTTTCTTGTTACGATGATTTTCCACTTCACTCTGAAATTCTTTGAACCTTTCAACTATTTCAGACTTATGTTTCATCAAGTAGATATACCCATATCTGCTCAAATCATCTTGTGAAGGTCAGAAAATAATGATACTTGCCACGAGCATCAACACTCATTGGATCGCATACATCGGCATGTATTATTTCCAATAAGTTAGTAGCTTGTTCCATTGTTCCGGAGAACGGAGTTTTAGTCATCTTGCCCAAAAGGCACGGTTCGCAAGCATCAAATGATTCATAACCAAGTGATTCCAAAAATCCATCTTTATGGAGTTTCTTCATGCGCTTGACACCGATATGACCCAAACGGCAATGCCACAAATAAGTTGCACTATCATTATTAACTGTGCATCTTTTGGCATCAATATTATGAATATGTGTATCACTACGATCGAGATCCAACAAACTATTTTCATTGGGTGTATAACCATCGAAGGTCTTATTCATGTAAACAGAATAACAAATTATTCTTTAACTTCAAATGAATAACCGTATCGCAATAAACATGATCAAATCATATTCATGCTCAACGCAAACGCTAAATAACATTTATTTAGGTTTAACACTAATCTCGAAAATATAGGGAGTGTGTGATGATGATCATATCAATCTTGGAACTACTTCCAACACTCATCGTCACTCCTCCTTCAACTAGTCTCTGTTTATTCTATAACTCCTGTTTCTAGTTACTAATCTTAGCAACCGAACAAGTATCAAATACTCAGGGGTTACTATAAACACTAGTAAGGCACATATCAATAACCTGTATATCAAATACACCCTTGTTCACTTTGCCATCCTTCTTATCCACCAAATATTTAGGGCATTTCCGCTTCCAGTGACTATTTCCTTTGCAGTGTAAGTACTCAGTTTCAGGCTTTGGTCCAGCTTTGGTCTTATTCACGGGAGTGACAACTTGTTTGCCATTCTACTTGAAGTTTCCCTTTCTTTCCCTTTGCCCTTTTCTTGAAACTAGTGGTCTTGTCAATCATCAACACTTGATGCTCTTTCTTGATTTCTACCTTCGTCGATTTCAACATCACAAAGAGCTCGGGAATCGTTTTCGTCATCCCTTGCATACTATAGTTCATCACGAAGTTCTAGTAACTTAGTGATGGTGACTAGAGAATTCTGTCAATCACTATCTTATCTGGAAGATTAACTCCCACTTGATTCAAGCGATTGAAGTACCCAGACAATATGAGCACATGCTCACTAGTTGAGCGATTCTCCTCCATCTTTTAGCTATAGAACTTGTTGGAGACTTCATATCTCTCAACTCGGGTATTTGCTTGAAATATTAACTTCAATACCTGGAACATCTTATATGGTCCATGTGTTGGAAATATGCCCTAGAGGCAATAATAAATATGTTATTATTATATTTCTTAGTTCATGATAATAGGCTTTTATTCATGCTATAACTGTATTATCCGGAAATCGTAATACACGTGTGAATACATAGACAACACCATGTCCCTAGTAAGCCTCTAGTTGACTAGCTCGTTGATCAATAGATGGTTACGGTTTCCTGACCATGGACATTGGATGTCATTGATAACAGGATCACATCATTAGGAGAATGATGTGATGGACAAGACCCAATCCTAAGCCTAGCATAGAGATCGTGTAGTTCGTATGCTGAAGCTTTTCTAATGTCAAGTATTTTTTCCTTAGACCATGAGATTGTGCAACTCCCGGATACCGTAGGAATGCTTTGGGTGTACCAAACGTCACAACGTAACTGGGTGGCTATAAAGGTGCATTACAGGTATCTCCGAAAGTGTCTGTTGGGTTGGCACGAATCGAGACTGGGATTTGTCACTCCGTGTAAACGGAGAGGTATCTCTGGGCCCACTCGGTAGGACATCATCATAATGTGCACAATGTGACCAAGGGGTTGATCACGGGATGATGTGTTACGGAAACGAGTAAAGAGACTTGCCGGTAACGAGATTGAACAAGGTATCGGTATACCGATGATCGAATCTCGGGCAAGTATAATACCGCTAGACAAAGGGAATTGTATACGGGATCGATTGAGTCCTTGACATCGTTGTTCATCCGATGAGGTCATCGTGGAACATGTGGGAGCCAACATGGATATCCAGATCCCGATGTTGGTTATTGACCGGAGAACGTCTCGGTCATGTCTGCATGTCTCCCGAACCCGTAGGGTCTACACACTTAAGGTTCGATGACGCTAGGGTTATAAAGGAAGTTTGTATGTGGTTACCGAATGTTGTTCGGAGTCCCGGATGAGATCCCGGAAGTCACGAGGAGTTCCGGAATAGTCCGGAGGTAAAGATTTATATATGGAAAGTTGTTGTTCGGGTTCCGAAAAAAGTTCGGGTTTTTCGGTATTGTACCGGGAAGCTTCCAGAGGGTTCCGGAGGGGTCCGGAGGTCCGGAAATTGTTCCACCACGTCCAATACAGTAGCATGGGCTGTAAGGGGGCGCCCTAGCCTTTATGGGCCAAGGGAACCAGCCCCCCAAGGCCCGTGCGCATGGGAAGGGGGAAACCCTAAAGGGGGAGGCCTCCACTTGACTTGGGAGGCACTCCTCCCCCCTTGGCCGCACCCCTTGGGGTGGGAAACCCTAAAGGGGGCGCAGCCCCCCCTTCCCCCTATATATAGTTGAGGTTTGGGGCTGCTAAACACATGAGAACTTCTCCCTCTACTGGTGCAGCCCTGCCTCTCCTCCTCCTCCTCTCTCGTGGTGCTTGGCGAAGCCCTGCTGGATTGCCACACTCCTCCATCACCACCACGCTGTTGTGCTGCTGTTGGATGGAGTCTTCCTCAACCTATCCCTCTCTCCTTGCTGGATCAAGGCGTGGGAGACGTCACCGGGCTGTATGTGTGTTGAACGCGGAGGTGCCGTCCGTTCGGCACTAGGATCTCCGGTGATTTGGATCACGACGAGTACGACTCCTTCAACCCCGTTCTCTTGAACGCTTCCGCTTAGCGATCTACAAGGGTATGTAGATGCACTCTCCTTCCCCTCGTTGCTGGTTTCTCCATAGATAGATCTTGGTGACACGTAGGAAAATTTTGAATTTCTGCTACGTTCCCCAACAGTGGCATCATGAGCTAGGTCTATTGCGTAGATTCTTTGCACGAGTAGAACACAAAGTAGTTGTGGGCGTTGATGTTGTTCAATATGCTTACCGTTACTAGTCCAATCTTGTTTCGACGGTATTGTGGGATGAAGCGGCCCGGGCCGACCTTACACGTACTCTTACGTGAGACAGGTTCCACCGACTGACATGCACTTGGTGCATAAGGTGGCTAGCGGGTGCCAGTCTTTCCCACTTTAGTCGGAACGGATTCGATGAAAAGGGTCCTTATGAAGGGTAAATAGCAATTGGCATATCACGTTGTGGTTTTGCGTAGGTAAGAAACGTTCTTGCTAGAAACCCATAGCAGCCACGTAAAACATGCAAACAACAATTAGAGGACGTCTAACTTGTTTTTGCAGGGTATGCTATGTGATGTGATATGGCCAAGAAGAATGTGATGAATGATATGTGATGTATGAGATTGATCATGTTCTTGTAATAGGATTCACGACTTGCATGTCGATGAGAATGACAACCGGCAGGAGCCATAGGAGTTGTCTTTATTTATTGTATGACCTGCGTGTCATTGAACAACGCCATGTAACTTACCTTACTTTATTGCTAAACGCGTTAGCCATAGAAGTAGAAGTAGTCGTTGGTGTGACAACTTCATGAAGACACGATGATGGAGATCATGATGATGGAGATCATGGTGTCAAGCCGGTGACAAGATGATCATGGAGCCCCGAAGATGGAGATCAATGGAGCTATATGATATTGGCCATATCATGTCACAACTATATAATTGGATGTGATGTTTATTATGATTATGCATCTTGTTTACTTAGGACGATGGTAGTAAATAAGATGATCCCTTACAAAATTTCAAGAAGTGTTCTCCCCTAACTGTGCACCGTTGCTATAGTTCGTCGCTTCTAAGCACCACGTGATGATCGGGTGTGATGGATTCTTACGTTCACATACAACGGGTGTAAGACAGTTTTACACAGCGAAAACACCTAGGGTTAACTTGACGAGCCTAGCATGTACAGACATGGCCTCGGAACACGGAGACCGAAAGGTCGAGCATGAGTCGTATAGTAGATACGATCAACATGAAGATGTTCACCGATGATGACTAGTCCGTCTCACGTGATGATCGGACACGGCCTAGTTGACTCGGATCATGTAATCACTTAGATGACCAGAGGGATGTCTATCTGAGTGGGAGTTCATAAGATGAACTTAATTATCCTGAACATAGTCAAAAGATTTTGCAAATTATGTCGTAGCTCGCGCTTTAGTTCCACTGTTTAGATATGTTCCTAGAGAAAATATAGTTGAAAGTTGAAAGTAGCGATTATGCGGACAGTAGAAAGCTTATGTCCTTAATGCACCGCTCAGTGTGATGAACCCCAAAGGTCGTTTGTGGATGTTACGAACATCGGACATACACGTCTTGATAACTACGTGATAGTTAAGTTAAACGGTTTAGAGTTGAGGCACGAAAGACATTTTCGAAATGTCGCGGAACATATGAGATGTTTCGAGGGCTGAAATTAGGATTTCAGGCTCGTGCCCACGTCAAGAGGTATGAGACCTCCGACGATTTTCTTAGCCTACAAACTAAGGGAGAAAAGCTCAATCGTTGAGCATGTGCTCAGATTGTCTGAGTACAACAATCACTTGAATCGAGTGGGAGTTGATCTTCCAGATGAGATAGTGATGTTTCTCCAAAGTCATTGCCACCAAGCTGCTAGAGCTTCGTGATGAACTATAACATATCAAGGATAGAGATGATGATCCTTGAGGTATTCGCGTTGTTTGACATCGCGAAAGTAAAAATCAAGAAGGAGCATCAATTGTTGATGGTTGGTGAAACCACTAGTTTCAAGAAGGGCAAGGGCAAGAAGGGACACTTCATGAAACGGCAAATCAGTTGTTGCTCCAGTGAAGAAACCCAAAGTT
Organism: Triticum aestivum; assembly: GCF_018294505.1. Lineage (NCBI taxonomy): Eukaryota > Viridiplantae > Streptophyta > Magnoliopsida > Poales > Poaceae > Triticum > Triticum aestivum. The sequence continues at coordinate 111,273,866 of NC_057801.1, read as the reverse complement.
GAACCCAAACCCGAGACTAAGTGCTTCTGTAATAAAGGGAACAGCCACTGGAGCAAAATTACCCTAGATACTTGGTAGATGAGAAGGCTGGCAAGGTCGATAGAAGTATATTGGATATACATTGTGTTGATGTGTACTTTACTAGTACTCCTAGTAGCACCAGGGTATTAGATACCGGTTCGGTTGCTAAGTGTTAGTAACTCGAAATAAAAGAGCTACGAATAAACGGAGACTAGCTAAAGGTGAGCTGACGATATGTGTTGGAAGTATTTCCAAGTTTGATGTGATCAAACATCGCACGCTCCCTCTACCATCAAGATTAGTATTAAACCTAAATAATTGTCATTTGGTGTTTGCGTTGAGCATAGACATGATTGGATTATGTCTATCGCAATACGGTTATTCATTTAAGGAGAATAATGGTTACTCTGTTTATTTGAATAATACCTTCAATGGTCTTGCACCTGAAACAAATGGTTTATTGAATCTCGATCGTAGTGATACACATTTTCATGCCAAAAGATATAAGATAGTAATGATAGTACCACTTACTTGTGGCACTGCCACGTAAGTCATATCGGTATAAAATGCATGAAGAAGCTCCATGTTGATGGATCTTTTGACTCACTCATTCTTGAAAAGTTTGAGACATGCGAACCATGTCTATTGGTGTATATGCATGAAGAAACTCCATGCAAATGGACCGTTTGAACTCACTTGATTTTGAATCACTTGAGACATGCAAATCATACCACATGGGCAAGATGACTGAAAAGCCTCGTTTTCAGTAAGATGGAACAAGATAGCAACTTGTTGGAAGTAACACATTTTGATGTGTGCAGTCCAATGAGTGCTGAGGCATGCAGTGAATATCGTTATGTTCTTACTTCACAGATGATTCGAGTAGATGTTGAGAATATTTTCTTGATGAAACACAAGTCTGAATTATTGAATGGTTCACGTAATTTTAGAGTGAAGTAGAATATCATTGTGACAAGAGGATAAAATGTCTATGATATGATCATAGAGATGAATATCTGAGTTACGAGTTTTGGCACACAATTAAGACATTGTGGAAATTGTTTCACAATTAATACGGCCTGGAACACCATAGTTTGATGGTGTGTCCGAACATCATAGTTGCACCCTATTGGATATGGTGGGTACCATGATGTCTCTTATCGAATTACCACTATCGTTCATGGGTTAGGCATTAGAGACACCCGCACTCACTTTAATAGGGTACCACATAATTCCGTTGAGATGACACCGGTTTAGAGAAACCTAAGCTGTCATTTCTTAAAAGTTTGGGGCTGCGACGCTTATGTGAAAAAGTTTCAGGTTGATAAGCTCGAACCCAAAGCGGATAAAATGCATCTTCATAGGACACCCAAAACAGTTGGGTATACCTCCTAATTCAGATCCGAAAGCAATATGGATTGTTTCTTGAATCGGGTCCTTTCTCGAGGAAAAGTTTCTCTCGAAAGAATTGAGTGGGAGGATGGTGGAGACTTGATGAGGTTATTGAACCATCACTTCAACCAGTGTGTATCAGGGCACAGGAAGTTGTTCCTGTGGCACCTACACCAATTGAAGTACAAGCTTATGATAGTGATCATGAAGCTTCGGATCAAGTCACTACCGAACCTCGTAGGACGACAAGGACGCGTACTGCTTCGGAGTAGTACGGTGATCCTATCTTAAAGGTCATGTTGCTAGACAACAATGAACCTACGAGCTATGGAGAAGCGATGGTGGGCCCAAATTCCGACAAATGGTTAAGAAACCATGAAATCCGAGATAGGATCCATGTATCAGAACAAAGCATGGACTTTGGTGGACTTGCCCGATGATCGGCAAGCCATTGAGATAAATGGATCTTTAAGAAGAAGACGGACGTGGATGGTGATGTCACCGTCTATGAAGCTCGACTTGTGGTGAAGAGTTATTTTCACAAGTTCAAGGAGTTGACTACGATGAGATTTTCTCATCCGTAGCGATGCTTAAGTCCGTCGGAATCGTGTTAGCATAAGCAGCATTTATGAAATCTGGCAGATGGATGTCAAAACGAGTTTCCTTACCAACTTTCGTAAGGAAAGGTTTTATGTGATACAATCAGAAAGTTTTTGTCGATCCTAAGGATGCTAAAAGGTATGCTGGCTCCAGCGATCCTTCTAAGGACTGGAGTAAGCATCTCGGAGTTGGAATGTACGCTTTGATAAGATGATCAAAGATTTTGGGTCTATACAAAGTTTATGAGAAACTTGTATTTCCAAATAAGTGAGTGGGAGCACTATAGAATTTCTGATGAGTATATGTTGTTGACATGTTGATGATCAGAAATGATTTTCTAGAAAGCATATAGGGTTATTTGAAAGGTGTTTTTCAATAGAAAACCTGGATTAAGCTACTTGAACATTGAGCATCAAGATCTATAAGGATAGATCAAAATGCTTAATAATACTTTCAAATGAGCACAGACCTTGACATGATCTTGAAGGTGTTCAAGATGGATCAGTCAAAGAAGAAGTTCTTGCCTGAGTTGTAAGGTACGAAGTTAAGACTTAAGGCTCGACCATGGCAGAATAGAGAGAAAGGACGAAGGTCGTCTCCTATGCTTAAGACATAGGCTCTACAGTATGCTATGCTGTGTACTACACCTAAAGTGTGCCTTGCCATGAGTTAGTCAAGGGGTACAAGAGTGATCCAACAATGGATCACAGACAGCGGTCAAAGCTATCCTTAGTAACTAGTGGACTAAGGAATTTTCTCGATTATGGAGGTGGTAAAAGAGTTCGTCGTAAAGGTTACGTCGATGCAAGCTTAACACCTATCCGGATAGCTCTAAGTAGAGATACCGGATACATATAATGGGGCAACAATTTAGAATAGCTCCAAGTGGAACAGTTATTTGGAATGGCTCCAAATAGAACGTGGTAGCTACATCTGGGAGATGACATAGAGATTTGTAAAGCACACACGGATCTGAAAGGTTCAGACCCGTTGACTAAAAACCTCTCTCACAAGCAACATGATCAAACCCAAGACTCTTTGGATGTTGGTCACATGGTGATGTGACCTATCAGTGTTAATCACATGGTGATGTAGATTATTGACTCTAGTGCAAGTGGGAGACTGTTGGAAATATGCCCTAGAAACAATAATAAATATGTTATTATTATATTTCTTTGTCCATGATAATAGTCTTTTATTCATGTTATAACTGTATTATCCGGAAATCGTAATACACGTGTGAATACATAGACAACACCATGTCCCTAGTAAGCCTCTAGTTGACTAGCTCGTTGATCAATAGATGGTTACGGTTTCCTGACCATGGACATTGGATGTCATTGATAACGGGATCACATCATTAGGAGAATGATGTGATGGACAAGACCCAATCCTAAGCCTAGCATAGAGATCGTGTAGTTCGTATGCTGAAGCTTTTCTAATGTCAAGTATTTTTTCCTTAGACCATGAGATTGTGCAACTCCCGGATATCGTAGGAATGCTTTGGGTGTACCAAACGTCACAACGTAACTGGGTGGCTATAAAGGTGCATTACAGGTATCTCTGAAAGTGTCTGTTGGGTTGGCACGAATCGAGACTGGGATTTGTCACTCCGTGTAAACGGAGAGGTATCTCTGGGCCCACTTGGTAGGACATCATCATAATGTGCACAATGTGACCAAGGGGTTGATCACGGGATGATGTGTTATGGAAATGAGTAAAGAGACTTGTCGGTAACGAGATTGAACAAGGTATCGGTATACCGACGATCGAATCTCGGGCAAGTATAATACCACTAGACAAAGGGAATTGTATGCGGGATCGATTGAGTCCTTGACATCGTGGTTCATCCGATGAGATCATCGTGGAACATGTGGGAGCCAACATGGATATCCAGATCCCGATGTTGGTTATTGACCGGAGAACGTCTCGGTCATGTCTGCATGTCTCCTGAACCCGTAGGGTCTACACACTTAAGGTTCGATGATGCTAGGGTTATAAAGGAGGTTTGTATGTGGTTACCGAATGTTGTTCGGAGTCCCGGATGAAATCCCGGATGTCACGAGGAGTTCCGGAATAGTCCAGAGGTAAAGATTTATATATGGAAAGTTGTTGTTCGGGTTCCGGAAAAAGTTCGGGTTTTTCGGTATTGTACCGGGAAGCTTCCAGAGGGTTCCGGAGGGGTCCGGAGGTCCGGAAATTGTTCCACCACATCCAATACAGTAGCATGGGCTGTAAGGGGGTGCCCTAGCCTTTATGGGCCAAGGGAACCAGGCCCCCAAGGCCCATGCGCATGGGAAGGGGGAAACCCTAAATGGGGAGGCCTCCACTTGACTTGGGAGGCACTCCTCCCCCCTTGGCCGCACCCCTTGGGGTGGGAAACCCTAAAGGGGGCGCAGCCCCCCCTTCCCCCTATATATAGTTGAGGTTTGGGGCTGCTAAACACATGAGAACTTCTCCCTCTACTGGTGCAGCCCTGCCTCTCCTCCTCCTCCTCCTCTCCCGTGGTGTTTGGCGAAGCCCTGCTGGATTGCCACGCTCCTCCATCACCACCACGCCATTGTGCTGCTGTTGGATGGAGTCTTCCTCAACCTCTCCCTCTCTCCTTGCTGGATCAAGGCGTGGGAGACATCACCGGGCTGTACATGTGTTGAACACGGAGGTGCCGTCCGTTCGGCACTAGGATCTCCGATGATTTGGATCACGACGAGTACGACTCCTTCAACCCCGTTCTCTTGAATGCTTCCGCTTAGCGATCTACAAGGGTATGTAGATGCACTCTCCTTCCCCTCGTTGCTGGTTTCTCCATAGATAGATCTTGGTGACACGTAGGAAAATTTTGAATTTCTGCTACGTTCCCCAACACCATGACGTTCAAAACGTCTTTGATGTCCCGATTCTAAGCCGTTAAGCATGGTGCACTAAACTATCAAGTAGTTATCATATTGATCTAGCTAGACGTTCATAACGTCTGCATCTGCTCCTGCAATAGGTCTGTCACCTAGCGGTGCATTAAGGACATAATTCTTTTGTGCAGCAATGAGGATAAACCTCAGATCACGGATCCAATCCGCATCATTTTTCAACACAATTTTCTCTAGGAACATATCAAAATAAACATATGAGAGCAACAACGCGAGCTATTGATCTACAACATAATTTGCAAAATACTACCAGGACTAAGTTCATGATAAATTTAAGTTCAATTAATCATATTACTTAAGAACTCCCACTTAGACAGACATCTCTCTAGTCATCTAAGTGATCACGTGATCCAAATCAACTAAACCATGTCCGATCATCACGTGAGATGGAGTAGTTTTCAATGGTGAACATTACTATGTTGATCATATCTACTATATGATTCATGCTCGATCTTTCGGTCTCCGTGTTCCGAGGCCATATCTGTATATGCTAGGCTCGTCATGTTTAACCCGAGTATTCCGCGTGTGCAACTGTTTTGCACCCATTGTATTTGAACGTAGAGCCTATCACACCCGATCATCACGTGGTGTCTCAGCACGAAGAACTTCCGCAATGGTGCATACTCAGGGAGAACACTTCTTGATAATTAGTGAGAGATCATCTTAAAATGCTACCGTCAAACAAAACAGAATAAGATGTATAACAGATAAACATCATATGCAATCAAAATATGTGACATGATATGGCCATGATCAGTACTGTCATGATCTCTATCGTCACCGGCATGACACCATGATCTTCATCATCTTGATCTATATCAATGTGTCGTCACATGGTCGTCTCGCCAACTATTGCTCTTGCAACTATTGCTATCGCATAGCGATAAAGTAAAGCAATTATTTGGCACTTGCATCTTATGCAACAAAGAGACAACCATAGGGCTTCTGCCAGTTGCCGATAACTTCAACAAAACATGATCATCTCATACAACAACTTATATCTCATCACGTCTTGACCATATCACATCACAACATGCCCTGCAAAAACAAGTTAGACGTCCTCTACTTTGTTGTTGCAAATTTTACGTGGCTGCTACAGGCTGAGCAAGAACCATTCTTACCTACGCATCAAAACCACAACGATAGTTCGTCAAGTTGGTGTTGTTCTAATCTTCGCAAGGACCGGGCGTAGCCACACTCGGTTCAACTAAAGTTGGAGAAACAGACACCCGCTAGTCACCTGTGTGCAAAGCACGGCGGTAAAACCAGTCTCGCGTAAGCGTACGCGTAATGTCGGTCCGGGCCGCTTCATCCAACAATACCGCTGAACTAAAGTATGACATGCTGGTAAGCAGTATGACTTGTATCGCCCACAACTCACTTGTGTTCTACTCGTGCATATAACATCAACGCATAAAACCTAGGCTCAGATGCCACTGTTGGGGAACGTAGTAATTTCAAAAAAAAATTCCTACACACACGCAAGATCATGGTGATGGCATAGCAACAAGAGGGGAGAGTATTGTCCACGTACCCTCGTAGACCGTAAGCGGAAGCGTTATGATAACGCGGTTGATGTAGTCGTACGTCTTCACGATCCGACCGATCCAAGTACCGAACGTACAGCACCTCCGAGTTCAGCACACATTCAGCTCGATGACGATCCCCGGGCTCCGATCCAGCAAAGCTTCGGGGATGAGTTCCGTCAGCACGACGGCGTGGTGACGATGATGATGTTCTATCGGCGCAGGGCTTCACCTAAACTCCGCGATGATATGACCGAGGTGGAATATGGTGGAGGGGGGCACCGCACACGGCTAAGGAACGATCCGTAGATCAACTTGTGTGTTATGGGGTGCCCCCTGCCCCCGTATATAAAGGAGCAAGGGGGGAGGGAGCGGCCGGCCTAGGAGGAGGCGCGCCAAGGGGAGTCCTACTCCCACCGGGAGTAGGACTCCCTCCTTCCTTGTTGGAGTAGGAGAAGGGGGAAAGAGGGGGAGAGGAAGAAGGAAAAGGGGGCTGCGCCCCTTGTCCAATTCGGACCAGAGGGGGGGAGCAGGCCTCCTTCCTTTTGGCATGTCTCCTATATTCCCGTATGGCCCAATAAGGCCCATATACTTCCCGGCGAATTCCCGTAACTCTCCGGTACTCCGAAAAATACCCGAATCACTCAGAACCTTTCCGAACTCCGAATATAGTCGTCCAATATATTGATCTTTACCCCTCGACCATTTCGAGACTCCTCGTCATGTCCCCGATCTCATCCGGGACTCCGAACTCCTTCGGTACATCAAAACTCATAAACTCATAATAAAACTGTCATCGAAACCTTAAGCATGCGGACCCTACGGGTTCGAGAACTATGTAGACATGACCTAGAACTATTCTTGGTCAATAACCAATAGCGGAACCTGGATGCCCATATTGGCTCCTACATATTCTACGAAGATCTTTATCGGTCAAACCGCATAACAACATACTTTGTTCCCTTTGTCATCGGTATGTTACTTGCCCGAGATTCGATCGTAGGTATCCAATACCTAGTTCAATCTCGTTACCGGCAAGTCTCTTTACTCGTTACATAATGCATCATCCCACAACTAACTCATTAGTCACATTGCTTGCAAGGCTTATAGTGATGTGCATTACCGAGAGGGCCCAGAGATACCTCTCCGACAATCGAAGTGACAAAACCTAATCTCGAAATACGCCAACCCAACATGTACCTTTGGAGACACCTGTAGTACTCCTTTATAATCACCCAGTTACGTTGTGACGTTTGGTAGCACCCAAAGTGTTCCTCCGGTAAATGGGAGTTGCATAATCTCATAGTTACACGAACATGTATAAGTCATGAAGAAAGCAATAGCAACATACTAAACGATCAAGTGCTAGGCTAACGGAATGGGTCATGTCAATCACATCATTCTCCTAATGATGTGATCCTGTTAATCAAATGACAACTCTTTTGTCCATGGCTAGGAAACTTAACCATCTTTGATTCAACGAGCTAGTCAAGTAGAGGCATACTAGTGACACTATGTTTGTCTATGTATTCACACATGTATTATGTTTCCGGTTAATACAATTCTAGCATGAATAATAAACATTTATCATGATATAAGGAAATAAATAATAACTTTATTATTGCCTCTAGGGCATATTTCCTTCAGGTATTATGTTGTGAAAGATAAAATCCAGGATCAAACTATAAGTCTCGAGCATATAAGGACAAAGGTTATGCTTGCGGATCCGCTAACGAAAGGCTTACCACCCAATGTGTTCAAGGAACACTTAGCCGGCATGGGTTTAAGGGAAAGCCTTATGATTCCTGGATAGGCCCAAAAGGAACAGAATTTGTTTCTGAACATAACGTATGTTGTAGCTGTATGATTCCATCGGCAATTGAGCTGTGACGATGAAACATGCTCTATGTACCAATATGTGATGAAACAAATAAACTAGAAAGTATAAGGTTAAAAGTAAAGTTGAGATCAAGGGGTAGAATGTTAGATTGATCTCTATCCTGTTCGAACCCAACGGGTCGAACGGGCCCCTGACTCGCGCCCTGATCGGGGGCGCCCAACCAAAACATGGTTGGTGGGCCCCTGTGACCCGCTCTATATAAACAAAGGTGGGGGCGGGGCATGACTTACGATGTTAATCGCTGCCACAATCCCCACTGACACACCCTACCGATCTAGGGTAAGCGTCGTGCTCACAGGAAGCTCCACCACCACACCATCTCTCTGCCATCACCACCGCCGCCACAGCTCTGGCATCGCCTCTGGCTCAAGCTCGTCTGGACCCTACACGATCCCATGGACCTATCAAGTGGTTAGCTCACCCTCCTTTTGTGTGAACAACTAATCTTTAGCACAAACAAGCACTTCTAGCATATCAGGGTTCAAAGAGCTTCTCTTGTCGCCTAGTATCCTCTTACCACAACTAAAGGTTGATTCAGATGCCACTGTGCTCAAAGGAATTGCAAGAAAGTCACGGTCCATAGATGCCAATATAAGAAATTTTTCGGCATGCCCTCTTCCACCAACCCAAGACATCAAAGTCAGCACTGTCATATCGGATGCTTCCAAGTATGCATCAAGCTCGGATTTTTGTACACGTGACCTCCAACGAGACTTGTGTTGGGCAAATTCTTCTTCCAACTTCCTTTTCCCTGCAATAGGTGATCCAATAGTGGTATTGCCTTGGCTAGAAGGTGTCGAGTGTGCAGTGCTTGTCGCTGCAAGTAGCTCATATTCCTTGACATACTTTCTCACCCATTCTAAAGCAATCTCCACTTGTTTTGTAATCTGCTCCTCGTTGGTAGACAACTTGCAATAGAAGAAATCCAAGTAATCTTCTTTCCTCCTTGGATTCAGGAATGTAGCAATGACAAGTGCGTGGTTAAACTCAATGCCCTTGCTTTTTCTACGACAGTTAGGATCTGCATTCTCCTTCTCCTCGGGATCCCAATATTTATTGAGCTCCGTTTGCATCGCTGCCGCCAATTCCTTCAACACATCAGAGTCTGCCAACCGGGATCTTTCAATGGATGGCGAATAGAAAGCACAACTGGCAGAAACTTATGTGAAGTTGGTTTCCTGTGAGCTGAAACAATCAAGGTAAGCTCTTCAAAAGCTTTTAGAAACTCACAAATAACTTTAGCCTTATCCCATTCTTCCTCACTTGGAGATTCTATCATCTTTTTATTGGCATAACTAGTGAGGACAGATTTGTACGTCAATGCCTCTACAAGCATTTTCCAGGTTGAGTTCCATCAATAGTGATACCTTTTTTTGAAGGCAGACCCATCCCACTTGCAATTGTATTAAAATCTGGAAGTCTTGAAGGAGAAGAGTCAATATACTTCAGCGGCTCACGTATCATGTCAATAGCTTCATGGATTATTTTTATTCCATCCTGAACCAAGATATTAAGAATGTGTGCACAACACCTGACATGCAAATGTTGACCTTCAAGTAGCAGCTCATGTTTGTGATATTTTATTAACTCCTCACATGCATTAGTATTATTGCTGGCATTATCTAGTGTCAAAGTGAATAATTTGCCCCTTATGCCCCATTCTGTTAAGCAACGAACTATTTCTTCTTCTATCGCATAGCATGTGTGGGGATACTTCACTTCTGCCCACAATTTTCTAGCCCATAATGCATCAAACGGTTTCAGCCTATAACCAACTATACCCAAACTGGTTCCTCTCAAAACCGAAACCAAACCAAACTTAAGAAAGCCTCAGCCCAATAAGACCTAAACCAATCAAGCCCATAATAAAAACCAACCCATTTAAACTAGTTTTTCTAAAACCACTCCCAGATTACATGGGCTCACACCACACACCAAATAAGCTGGCCAATTTATTGGACCGGGCAGCCCATTGCAAAAAGCCTAGTTGTCAACGGCTGCAAACAAACGCATGACGGGCTGCTTGTTAGAGAAACGGACGCACATGTGGCCACCTTGTCGAGTTAGAGTAGCTGCATATTAAGATAATTAGTTAGTGGGAAAAATCTCTTAGGTATATAGGATGAGAGGACGAAGCAACTCTTCACACAAACAGTATGAACTCCGGCACAAAAATATTTTGTGTGTGTTACCAAAAATATGAACTCCGGCACAAAAATATTCTGCATGCGCTCAAAAATGCCATCATTTCAGACAGCCCCATACCGACGAAATACCAAAACCAGAACCGGAGAGCGAAGAGCCCACGGGAATGTATGACATCGTCACCAAAAGCAGGTTTCTGCTAGCTAGCTGGACTATATCGATCATCCAACCTATGGTTAGCTTATAATAATAAGGGACAACTCCAGGATTAGTACTAATTTGCTTGTGGATTGAGCTACCGAAGCGACATATATCTGCAAGTCAAGGCCTTGAATTCCTTCCGCCCGGAGGAGTATACTGCACACAGCTGCACCACAGTGTGAGATATTGACAGTTTGGGTTTATCTGATGGTTGACTTGCAAAGATGGTAAGCTGGTTCAACCCTAATTAAGTAACTTGGGCTCGGCTGAATCCTTTGCCCGTGTCAATGCATCTCTCGCCGAAAATCTGCCCAGACGATCTTTCTGTGGAGTGAGAGTGACACCATGCATGTTTATCTACCATTCTTACGTCCTAAACATAGGCATTGTGTTTTTAATTTCATATGCACATACATGCTTGCATGGTAATTCAGAGATCCATCTGGAAGATACCCGGCACATATTTGTTTTCTAATCATTTTTTGGGGGGCATTTTTGACTGCTTCCAAGGTCCAATTGATCATCCATACTGTTCCTAGTGGCGCCGTTACGAGATCAACGGAATTAATTAATGGACGAGCAATAGTTCAGTGGTGTTTAATTACAAAAGTATGCGTCGCCATCTCTAACAAGTCAACAACCGCTAATAGTGGTAGCTTGCACAGCATGCCAACGTCGATCATTTGACAAAGTGTGTCAAGATGTATACGTACGTACGTAAACGTACGCGTAAACAGTGCTAGTTACTGTCGCCGATCCATATGGATCGATCACAGTCCACGGCAGATGAGGCTGTCATCATCAACCAGCTGCGAACTAGTAGTAGTATGCATGAGGATATACCGATCGATGACAAATTAACTACTCCCTCCGTTCTCAAATAATTGTTTTTCTAGCCATCTCAAATGAACTACAACATACGGATGTATGTAGACATGTTTTAGGGTGTAGGTTCACTCATTTTGCTCCGTATGTAGTCACTTGTTAAAATCTCTAGAAAGACAATTATTTAGGAACGGAGGGAGTAGTCAGCGCAAGCTAGCTAGCTGCATGCCATGAACTCTCGTCTCGTGACATAAAAATACACTTGAATCATTCTCGTAAACCAGTTTTCTAGCGGCAAGTTGCTAACATGAATCATTCTACTAAGCCAGTTTTCTACTCGCAAGTTGCTCGCTTGAATCATTCAAGCAAGCCAGTTTTCTAGTGGCAAGTTGCTTCAGATGTATCGTCTGTTGTTTGCCCACGTACGTACGTAGCTCCTACATTGGGACGACGTACCACCGGTCCTCGCTAGCCCCTCATGGAAGTCCTTCCGATCCCAAGCAGAACGATAGGCAATAATGCATTGATTCGATTAGTTTAACTGTCGGCAACCTCTAGCACTTGCACTGAAATCCGAGAAGATCGGGCAACATGCATGCCTTCCCCCTCCATAAAATACGTGCAACTTGGTGCAGATGACCGACACTGGTGGAAAAAAGGCCTTTGGTCGCGGTTCGCAACTGCCATTAGTCGCGGTTGCGCAACCGTGACCAAACAGGCGCGACTAAAGCCCCCCCCCCCCTTAGTCGCGGTTGCTTAAGAACCGCGACTAAAGGCCCGTCCACGTGGTCGCGGTTCGTCTGCCGAACCGCGACTAAAGACTTCATTAGTCGCGGTTCCTACAGTTTCGCGACTAATGGGGCTGGACGGAAGCCTCTTTTTCTACCCGTGCGATCTCCACCTGTAAAATACATCACCAGCTTGATGCAGATCAATTAAAAAGCTCATCGATTAGGCACGGCGCGCTTGAAGCCAAAAATCACGCATTCTCGGCGCCGCAAATTGAAGATTAAAGAGAAGTTGAAGCCAGATTCTTCTTCACTCGCGGTCGGTCACGGTCGCGGCCTCGATCAGTGAGTGGAATCACAGCCGATGGACGATGGGTTTCTTGCGAGACAAGAACATATTCCCGAAGCATTACTGCTGCTATGCTATCCTACACTACATTGGCATGGCTTAACGTGCTGAACCCTGGACGGATATGTTCCTTGGTGCGACAGTACAGCTGCCGCTCCAGGGACAGCCAAGTGTGCGCTCGTTGCACGTCCGTGCGTCTCCACGCAGCTCGCGGCTAGCTAGCGGAACAGCCAACAGGCGTGCCCCATCAACTTGTTCACACGTATGCAGATCAATCATGCCGGTGCTGACGCTTTTAGCCAACGGTGCATATGCCCTGCCCGGCCAGCATGTAGAAGTACACTAGCACGTACCTAACCTCGGCGCCTAGCTAACTCAACCAAGCACCGCCATCTTCCCTAACAAAAAAAAAAAAACTAAGCACCTCCACTGCCTGTTCATACTCTGCTAGCACGATCACCAGCAGTATCCGTAATGTAACCACGCTGCTTGGCCGGATCGATCACGCCATTAGCGCTTCACAGACAAACCCGGGATCCCTAGAGCCCCCTGTCCCTTAATGAGCTGTTATGTAGTGGTATTAAGGAGAAGTGTCGACTCTCTAGAGAGTGCAGTTGTTGATGAGGTGTGTGATCGCTCGCCAACCTGGCGCGCAGATGCTGGGAACACAGGAAGATCGCTGCTGCCTTTCCGACGTGTTGTGTGCCTTGGGCGAGGGGATCTCTCGCTTCTATCTTGTTCCCGTGCCCTTCTTGTCTTGCCATTGTCGAGCATCGGTCCAGCCTGGCCTGTCTCCGTGCCGCTGCATGCTTTGCTCAATGCCAATCATCAAAAGTGTACGCTACGTACGTACGTCTCTCTGCTCATCAGACCGTTTTTGTTTCCTGGTCTCGTATGTGGGTATACTAGCAATGTTTTCTCGTCTACCCGAGTATATTTGGGAACTCTAGAAAGTCTTGGAGCCAGCTAGCTTAGCAGCGTAGGCCGAGAGTGGATGGCGCGTTACGTGCGTGGAACACTTGCCGTGACAAAGTGAACTGAAGAGAAGACTCCACACGCTCCCGCGTCCCACGCGCGTGCGCGCGCGCCGACCTAATTAACGACGCGATGCTACAATATTCGGGAGATGGCCAGTGCCTTGACAACCACCCTACGCTGATTTGTTGAGAGGACAGCCGTCGTGACGATTAGAATGAGGATTTGGCTAGGGATGTGCCAGTTGGTGGCACCGATGTAGATGCCGAACACAGAATCATTAAGGTAAAAATCCATGATTTGTCCTTAATTAGATGGATCCGACAAGGCAAGAGCGCACAAAGTCGGCACTTAAGACGTTCTTTTTTTACGTAACCTTCGTCAGAGAGGGTGGGGAGTTCTGGCAATTGCATTAAGCAGAGAAGAGTTGATCTAGTTAATGAGAAAAACCAAATACGAAAATAGTACACATCAAGGTTAATTAAGGAAAATCAAGAAAAAACAAAAAAGAAACACAAAAGAAACAAGAACCAGAGCTAGAGGAACGGGTTTAGACAGAAACACAAGCGCACAAGCTCGTGAAACACCGTCTGAGCCCGACACAAGAGCGCAGAAACACAAAACCACCAGACGCAATGTCCAGCCAAAGCGACCACCATACTCGCAAGATATCTCAAACACCCCGAGCCTCTCGACCGCATATGTATCGAAACTAAGAACACATTTTTCTAATAGTCTTCAAATCAGTAATTTTTGGCTAGGGTGAATCCCACAAACTTTCCTTTCTTGGACATATGCAGTACTTGCGGTTCTTTTTTTTTTAATGAATGTTTTGGGGTAAATATGCTCTCAAGGAAAAAACACTGGGGTAGGAGGAAATCTGCCGGTAAGTTGGATTCCGTCTACGTAGCATTTTTGTTTCTTTTGCCATGCTAGTCTTGACATTGTTTTGATTTCAACATCGATGCCAAGAGCCCATGATTGAGATCCTTTCATTTTGATAGGGAGTAACTATAGCCAAGTCAACTTAGAAATGGTTTTCTTTGTCCACATACCGTTTGTTGCGTGGGTCCAATGGTTTGTTACCGTTGATTTAAAAATAGTTATTTTCCTGGTTTCTTGATAAATAGTAAAACCCCATTTTGATGAGATCAAAACATGAACATCTAACTACTTAAAAGATATTATTGCGACAACATTTGGGGTGCATCATTGTAGTTTTGTCGTATGTGTGATATTTTCATATATTTTTTGGAGCTACTCCATGTATGACATATAGTGTTACGATCTCTATACCACAGTCAATCAAATGGTTGGGGCTGCATTTTGCCTATCCATGGACGGTGTGATTGGTAGGTTCCGTACCAAAATCGGACAAAGGATGTCGTACGTATGGCATCACTAATATTTTTTTAATCAGGAAAAATCAGACAAAGGATGTCATTTGTACGGCATTACTCATATTTTTTTAAATCAGAAATGAACAGATTTGCTGATTTTAGAAACAAATCAGAGTGGACACAGAAAGTTTAGGAGGTTGAGTGAGGAGAATTTATTTTTCAAGGGTTAAGTGAACCAAGCTACTAGTTTAGCAAACTGAATAGTTTAAGATTGCAAAGAAGACTTATTCCAAGAATTAACCACTCTTACATATAATAGTATGGGATACCATCTCTCTATTCGAGAGAAAAAAAATCCCCATACAAAATTGATGTGTCACCAGGATCGGTTACGTACTTCCTCACAATGGCAATGGATTTGCCACAAAAAATTTACTTTTACTTTGTCTAATGTATCTTTTTTGTTTGTTTGAAGAATTGGTCTAGTGCTGTTCTTGCAGCGTTGTCGCCTTGTTCCACCTGTCCATCAAGCGGCTCATCCTCGCCAGTGCAACGTCCAGCGTGTCCAGGCTCATGTTGGCGAAGCACACCCTGAACCATCCTGGCTCCGAGCAATGGCACGACGACCCCGGCGAGATGTTGAGCTTCACCTCGTGCAGCATCAGGTCCCACAGCCTCAGCTCGTCGGCGACCGTGGCCTCGCCGCCGTCGCCGAGCAGCCGCCGCATGTCCATCCACACGAATAGCCCGGCATTGCTGCGCAGGCACGGCACGCCGGAGCGGGCCAGCCCGGCCACCATGTGGTCGTGCCGCACCCTGAGGCGCTCGCGGTTGGTGCGGATGTACTCCTGGGCGAACGCGGCGTCCAAGAGCATGGCGGCGAGCGTCTTCTGCGTCTGCGACGACACGAGCGTGAAGCTGGACATGCGCCGCGCGGCCGTGACGACGGCGTCGTTGTACGAGTACACCACGCCGACGCGGAACCCCGGGAGCCCCAGGTCCTTGGACAGGCTGTACACGATGTGCACGCGCCCGGCGATGTCGTCGCCGCGCGACTCGACGAGCTCCGCCACGCTGACGAGGTCCGGCGCGGCGAACACCGAGCCGGAGTATATCTCGTCGGAGATGAGGTGGATGTTCTTGCGCACGACGAAGTCTAGGACGTCCTCCAGCACTGACCGCTCCACCGTGGTGCCGAGCGGGTTGGACGGGTTCGTGAGAAGGACGCCGCGGACGCTCATCCCCGCCGCCGCGGCCTCCTCGTACGCCGCCTCGAGCGCGGCGACCGTGACCTGGAACCCGTTGGAGCTGTGGCAGTGCACGGGCACGATGTTTACCCCCGTCCTCCACCGCAAGTCCCGATCAAACCTGCAGGGCGCCATGCATGTCAGGACAAGAGCACGGGCAATGGAACAGTAGTGACTTGCTCTGGTTGGTTGGTCTGTTGCTTACCCCGGGTAGTAAGGCGTAGGGATCAGCAGCGCGTCTCCCGGGTTGGCGAGGATGAACGTGAGCAGCTCGTTGGCCGCCGTCGCGCCGGCAGTCAGCACGATGCGGTCAGGGTCAAACCTCACTTTGCCGCCCCTTATCTTCTCCATGAAACTCGCCATCGCCTGCAAGCAAAGGGCACCGGACCGCCACAAAGATCAGTCCACGCCGTCGGAGACAAGCAAGATAAAGCAGAGTACACACGCTCTTGTGTATGTACGACGTACCTTCCGGAAGGTTTTGAGGCCGTGGTAGTCCTGGAACAGGGCGTTGTCCCGGAAGCTGGCCACGCCGGAGCCGGGGCGGGCGCCGCCCCACCCAGCCGCCTCCGGGTGCTCCCTCAGGAACCCCTCCAGGAGGTCGAAGGAGACCTGGTTCTCGGCGAGGCCCATCTGGATGACGCCGCCGGGGTTGGTGACGGCGTCGTAGGGGTCGTCGTCGTAGGCTCTCCACCCGGCGAAGTAAGGGGAGTCCTCGCCGTGGGCGCTGGAGGTTGCCACCCGCGACAGGGGAGGCGTAGAAGCAGCAGGCAACAGCATGCCGCCCATGGTCTTTGCGCCTTGGAGTGACAAGCAATGGAACAGGACTCTTTCGAGGTTGAAAGCTTGCAATGCAAGGCAATGGCAAGAAGCAAAGCTGGCACAGCTCAAGAATGTGAATGCGCTCGCAGGGCAGAGCTGGGTGTGGTGATCCTGGTTGGTCTTGGGGCTATATATAGGCAGAAATGCCGGGAAATACACTTTGGAACCTGCATGTATATACTGGTGTGAAATCGTTCGGTTGTCAAAGTTGCCCCCGGGGGAGGACCCAGTTGTCACAAGAGCCCCAAATTTTAAAATGGCAAATATTCATTTTTTTACGATTAATGGTTAATGTTCATTTTTGGACAATTAATGGCTATTATTATTATTTTACAAATGGCTAATGTTATATATATTTTTGATAATTGATGGCTGATATTCCTATAACCTCACGCGACGTAAGATTTTACCAATGGTTAGAGCATGTACAACAAATGGTTGCCCAATATGAGTCCCTATACATCCATGGACGTGCCCGTTGACAGTGACCGGACATGTTAATTGACCTTGATTTAGCATAGAGTGAATAGGGAGTACCGTTATAAAGCACAAAAGATAAGAAAGGAAAGGTTTAACAACGATAGCTAATATTTCTCTGCCTTCACATTCAGTCTTCTGTTAGAAACTAGCAGCGTGCAGGTTTTTCTTTTTCTCTTTTGTGCTTGAGGCGTACATGAGTGGTAGCTAGTACTCTTTCCGTCCTGTAATACTGAACTTTCTTACATCATGGGACAAAGGGAGTAAAAGACATGAAGATTGCAGCATTTGTTAGACATATTAGTGTAAAAGTAACATAGTACTCCTTCCGTCCGGAAATACTTGTCATCAAAATGAATAAAAGGGGATGTATCTACATGTATTTTAGTTCTAGATACATTTCTTTTCGTCTATTTTGATGACGAGTATTTTTGGACGGAGAGAGTACGTTGGCAGCAAATCAGTTGAGTATTATTTAATCAAGAAATTTAGAATATATATATTGTGTCAAAATGTAAGACATACTATACGCGGTACGGACGCGCCGTCCATTTGCTTGTACCGTCGCATGCTCATGCTCATGATGAGGTTGGAGCCGACATCTATAGATGGCGCACAGTCGTTTTGCGTTAATATTTTATAAGATATACTCCTATCTCAGGACATATCTTAAGTACAGGAAATATAATTTTTATCTCCATTGCATTTTTTGCGGCTAAAAATGTAGTACTAGTTTATATTTAAAGTGGGTTCAAGATATCTTAGCTCAGACCCGGTACTCGTCATACTTGGTTTGCTATTACTAACACACATGATTTGGAAAGTCGTGATGATATTACTAAAGAACGTCTTAATCAGATGTTTTGCAACTCACTTTGGACTAGAGATGCAAACGAATCAAGCTCGAGCGAGTTAGACTAGGCTCAGCTCAACTTATAATAAAATTCGAGCAAGCTGAAACTAAGTGAAGCTCAAGATTGAGCTGTAAAAAGTGACTCGTTCTTAGCTTGAAACGATTTCGAGTCGATCTCAAGCTAGTTTCGAGCTATATAAGATGATTTTTTTAATCAAAGGCAATTTTTCAAACAAGATTGCCACAACACAGCGTAAGAAACCATCATAAAATTCGAACTATTCTCTATCAACCGAAGATTAGTACTTAATAGTAAAAGGTCGTGGATAACTGCCCTCAAACTTTTAAAAGAAAGAATATGATATTTACACATGACTTATTATGAAACATATCGAGGCTAAATTTTCTTTGCACTTAGTCAAGCTTCCATGTTTGCAAGTAGGTAAAATGGAGAAAAATCATATGCAACATATATGGCAATAAACTATCCTATTTCCTTTTAATACGTATAAAGATTATTTAATATAATTATATGATATCGAGCTAAAATTGAGCTCAAATCGAGCAAGTCAGTGTTGGCTCAAGATCAGCTCATTTCTCGACCGAGCTATATAAAGTGCTCATAGTCAACTCATTTCTTTCTGAGTTGATCTCTAGTCGAGCGAAAATTCAAATCGATCTTGAGCGGCTCACGAGTCTCGAGATTTTCTTAGCCCTACTTTGGACAGTTAGCAATAATCTTTCTATGAACGTCCAGAAATTTGTTTCATGTAGCTTGGGAAGGAAATTTTGAATCATGGATACATAATCCTTTACGCGTAAGACCTATTGCTCATGCGATTTGGGATTCTCATTTTGGTGAACCCGCTGTGGAAGCCTTTACTCGAGGAGTCTTTTGTACGTTTAATTGCATGAACAAAATTCTTCTACAAGTTGTGCCCGGCTTCGGTGAAGGAGGGGCGATGACAGATAGTTTTAGTATAGATGCTCATATTTTTTGATATAAATTTGGTCAAATTTTGTGTAGTTTGACTTCAAACAAATTTTATATGTGGAGTAAAAATAAACGGAGGGAGTAGACGATCAACTTGTATACCCAACTCCATAAAAGTCATCCGCGGATGCAACATTGCTCTTTTTGTTACAAAACGTACATTTTTCCAATAGAAGTACAAAAGTTAGGACTGTAATAATCTAGTATAGGTAAGAGAGTAGGGCATTAGTCCAGCCGAGCTTGTTGTATTAGTCACCGAGTAAGTTCCTCGATGACTAGATTTTGACAAGGTGCAGCCGGTCCCGGTCAGATTTGCCTTTGTGTGTGTGT